>NW_027526225.1:7243632-7310049 GCF_048455015.1 Haemaphysalis longicornis | reverse complement strand
TATACTTCGGGTTGTTCGTTTTCGGGTTTTATATTTTACCACGAAAGTGTTTTATGCTTGAATACACCAAGATTTCACTGACGTCATATCCGTCATAGAAATGACGCCAGTACACCTTTGCTGAAGCGACCCGCCAGCAGGACGTCGCTCGCCAAGCACACCCACAAGACAGCCGCCGACCCGCGAATCATTCTCAGCTCCAGATTTCGCTGCACATTTCACTTTCGTGTTTTACCGATTCCTATGACAGAGGAATCAACCACAGTTTTTTTTTTTTTTCCGGCGGGCTGAAAATGGGGGCGCGTATTATATGCAGTGGTGGGTTATACGCGCAAAAATACGGTACGTTCAGGAATAAAATTTTATAATTCCTGTAACGTGAATGGGAGAGGTTCCGCTCGAGCGATAAGGGCGCGCTTGGCGTAATCATGGGTTCGGCTGCCTCGTAGAAAAGAGCAGGCGGCGATCAAACTTATTGAGCATCGCCGACTAGGGCGGGGCATCCTCGCGCATGCGCAGCAACGCACCCGATGTCGGGTCGGTAGTACGCAGCGAACACGCGCAGTCCGGGATGCGGGGCCTGCCAGCGCAGTGCGCGCTCCCTCCAGCGCAGGCGTGGTTCCATGGTTACTCCGGGAAGGTGGGCGGGAGGGGTCAGCGTAGGCCTCTGGGCTCCGGTGGGCGCCAGTTGCAGGACCCCGAACACGTCCAGCCGGAATACGAGTGCGGCCACCGAGAGCGGCACGGTCACGAGGACGGCCAGCAGCCCGAACAGAAGCCTTCTCCGCGCCTGGAGCTTTCGGTGAATTCGGGGTAGAAGGATTCATCAGCTTATCATGAAACGGTCTGAAGAGGGCACCATCTCATTGAAGTAGCTTACAGAATGCCTACGGGGGGAATTTAAGGAACTCGCCTGGGAGAAATCAGGTATAGATACCGGGTGTAACGACGGTAATTTAAATACCCTAACAAAATGTCCTGAATGAACCGCTGCTCGGTGCGCGCTCAAACTGGAGGTCGCATTGTGTGGTCTTTTTTTTTTTTTGACACCCGGTACAGCGACGGTACTTGCATGTTTATTTCAAACAATAAATAAAAAAGATTTTCGCCTATGAGAAAATGGCGGCCGATTTGGACGTGCTGCCAGTGCAAGCTGAGTTTGGAACGGCGGCGCCACGTGGGGTATGCAGAGTGAAACGGAAGGAGGAGATTCACGGTAGGAAGGAGCCAAATGAGGTAGCAGACGATCGTAAACTCTCTTTCGTCCCTAGTTTGCGATGATCACAAATAGTGTCATAATAGCTGATACCAATCATATTTAAATATTCTCACGGTTCATCTTTGCCAATAAACTTTGGATTTGTTTCCTCACCTGCTTTCACATTTTCTGATCGGCTGCTACTCCATTTGGATCCTATACCTGCCGCGGAAAGAGCGTGAATCCCCATCGTCCGTTCCGCTCCTCATACCCCAGGTGGCGCCACCGTTCCAAGATCAGCTTGCACTGGCTGGCACGTCCAGATCGGCCGCCATTTTCCCATAGGCAAAAATCATTTTTATGTATTTTCAAAATAAACAGGTAAGTAACGTCGTTGTTCCCGGTGTCAAACAAAATGGACCACAAAATGCGACCTTTGTGTGAAGTTTGAGCGCGAAATGAAAAGCGGTTCGCTCAGGAAAAAAAATTAAAGTGTTCCAATTATTGTCGTAACATCCTGTATTTGCGCCACTTAAGATTTACAGACGACGTCGTCTTGTTGAGTGGTTTGGGAGAGGAACTGCAAAAAGCGTTTCTCTAACTGCTTTCAAAAAGCGTTTCTCTAACTGATTTCAGAAAGCGTTGTAACTCGATTAAAGTTATAATGCGTAAGACGCCAGTAAAATTAAACAGGCATGCAGATGGGAAGCCTCTCAGTCCGTGTAAAGAATAGCTATATCAAGCAGGTTATTGTCACAACAAGGGGTACGTAAATGTGGCACCAAGGGTAGCGATGAGACCCATGCATGCAAAAGCTGTAGCGCCCTCTGGAAGTTTTGAGTGCCGATCCGATCACGAGAAGGAAATCATGGGTAAAAATTCTATGTGCTGGACAGCATTCGATGAACACTCTAAAGTAATGAACCGCAGGCCATCTCTATCTCCAAACAGAAATGTTTCCAACCAATGCGTACTTCCGGTGATTACCTATGACTCAGAAATTTTGGAACTTACTAAGAACCCTAAAAGCAAATTTAAGACGACGTAGCGAACCCCACAAAAAGACACTGGCTCCAATCCACGCTGTGAAGGTAAGCTGTAAACGACACCCACAATAATTTCCCACGCGACGTCACTTCAATTCACACACGTGGCTCTACAAAGAGTGAAACCAGAGATTCTGCCGGCCGTTACCCGGAATTCGCGGAAACGGATTCCCGAACGCAGCAGCGTCGGCCACGGCGAAAGAAAACGGAAAGGAGTGTCTTTCGAAGGGTGAGACAACGGAACCTAGCCATTCTGATGTGCTAGCTCGGACCACCGCGCGACACAAGCGCAGCTACCGAAACAATTCGGCATGGGAGCTTAGTGATCCCCATTTATACAGATTTAAACTAGTTGGTTTAGTGGGTTTGAGAATTGCCAGAAAGCTGAGGGAACTTTTATAATCGCTATTTATCAAAACCAGTTGCTCCTTTCGCCTTTTGAAATACCTGTTGAAACACAACCGAATTTGTATTCACCCATTTAGAAAACGGAGTCCCATTGGTGGCAAGCAGTGCGCAACAGGTAGCGTTTCTCTAGCGGCCAGATGTCTGTGTGTGGTCTCTACATTTCGTTTTCCCGCCCTGCAAACCAATCCTTAACGTATCTTTGCCGTACGACCACTTAATTCCGTCGGGTCCGGGTTACCCAGGAGATGCTGTCGAACAAGTTAATCAAGTCGTGCTAAGGAAGCGCGCAGTGGAGGCGAAGCTGCGACGAAACAGGTCCAAAACAACCGTCGCTAAAGCAGACGACAAAGCCGACGGAATGGGTCCTGCCGTCACACCCGCCGGGTTGAGCAGGCTCCGGCGCGCGGAAATGCTGGATAATAGCGCTCATTCACCGCGCCATCTACACTGTGCTTCGTGAGTGTCGGGGAGAGCGTTGCCGGCGCCCCTCTTTATCTTACTCCGTGCCACGGTCGCCTCCAAAAAGCGCCCTCTTCCTCCCCAGCCGCGTTCGTAGTCTCTTGTGGCACACGCCACGAAGAAACCGTTGGCTGTTCGAGGTAGAAAGCTTCACTTTAAAAAGAATGGCAGAAGTAACCCTTTAAAATAGGAAACGGGTGTCTTGGATTATGGAGTGAACTCTGGTCAAGGCTATTCTGAAATTCACCGAAAGAAGTTGAGTTGGGCTGGACATGTAGGTTGGGGAGCTGACAAATGGGGGGACGCTGTAGGGTAACGTAGTGGAAGACCGACACCTCGATGCAGGGGTGAGATATGAACATCGCAGTGTCTAGAGTGCCGTCCGAAGGCACATCCAGCTCAGCGCTCCAGGCATGGCTAGGGCGCCGTCCGACAACATTCGAATATTTAGGGCTGGGCTGATACACGCCACAGCGTCTGCCGTTGTGGTGTAGAGGTTCCGTCTCAGGTTCTTGTTATTGAAGTCGGTGGCTCGAGTTATTTTTTTTACATTCAAAAGTTTTAATGATAATTTTTATGGCTTAGATTAGTGTTTGATGTTTTAAATAATTTTTTGTCTCTTCGTTTGGTTATGTTAGTTTACAGTGACATTAATGGAGGCGAAGTACTGCCAGACGCGGCATTTTGTCATCGAAACGCCGATGGACGTCGCTTTAGTGGAGGGCTTATTGTACCGCCGGACGGCACTCTAGACACATGCTACGGAAATTCGGCGACAAAGAATGGATTCCGACAGAACAGTCAGTATATGACAAGTCGGAAATCTATGACAGAAGCCTTGCCATCTTTTCTTGGAGGGAGGAATATGCGCGAAAGCCCCCCAGCACCTATATTCCTTCAAGCCGTCACTTTGCGCGAAGTCTACTCAACAGTTGAGCTTACCCTGCGATGCCTGAGTAGTATGTGGCGCTGTACCAGCGTGGGGGCGTACACGTGCACGTTTTCCCAGTGGCAGGGATGCATTGGAAGCGGCGTGTAGTACCGCCGGTTTCGGAGCCTCGACTTCTGTGGAAGCATGTTCGGAGTAGGCTTATGACCTAACTGGCGATGCGGATTAGCATGATAATGATGACGAGGACAAACGCATCGAAGTTGACGCGTACCCGCTCGAGGGGTTGCTCCTCTCCTCTCTACGTATCGCGTGTCGAGTTAAAAAAGTAACAGGGAATCTGCAAACATATATGAGAGCGCGAAAGCATTTTTAGAGCAAAGCTTTCTACCTCTACCAGCCAACGATTTCGTCGTGTGCGCCACAAAGACTCCCAACCGGGCTAAATAAAACTACTGGCACCCCCCGAGATCGATTCTGGGGCCGAAGAAAAGCGACTAAGCTCCGCCCACATATGGAGACGGGGGAGACAGACGCTGGTTTTGATTCATCGGCTGAGGAGGGGGAGGGCGCTTTTTGACGCGAATCCCAGGTAACAGCTGGAAGAATCTCTGGCTTCACTCTTTGTAGAGCCACGTGTGTGAATTCAAGTGACGTCCCATGGACAATTGTTGTGGGTGTCGTTTATAGCGCTGCTTTCCAATCAGCGCTTCACAGCGTGGATTGGAGATTGCTAGGTTCGTTGACGCGACTTCTGCCGATGTCGCGCCTACAATCGATATCGAGCTCACTGCATTTACTTGTTGCAGAATAAGGGACGCTGAAGGCCAACCGACATGGCGGGAGAGATTTCTGTTGAACGTGTTCTTGCATGAAATTATTCGCAGCCAATGGGAATAGAACGTGCGTGGAGGGTTGACGGCTTTGTGGACGCGTTTTACGGATGCCTGTCTTGTGCGTGTTGTCGCCAAACCTAACCAAACACTGCTTTAGCGTCGCGATGTAATTAAACGCGCGTGAGTTGCGATTACTGGTCACTACTTGCGCTGTGAGATGAAATGCTTTGGAGGCCTTCAAATTTCCCTTTTGGAGGTAAAAATTAGAGCGCACAGATTAAAAAAAAAGAGGGCCAAGAGCATACCGTAAGTTACAAAAATGGCTTGCTGTGGCTGACCATGGTGAAAAAGTCAAGAAGGATGGCGAAGGCATTCTTTGTTCCTCCTTTTGGTGAGGGGGTGTGCAGGGGGACCAGTGAAAGCGTTTACATGGTAGTGACTGAGCAACATTTTGATCTGTTCAAAACAGTCTTTTCGCGTTTGCCTACGTGGAGAGAGGGAGAGAGAGCGGGGGAGAGGGATAGATAGATAGATAGATAGATAGATAGATAGATAGATAGATAGATAGATAGATAGATAGATAGAGAGAGAGAGAGAGAGAGAGAGAGAGAGAGAGAGAGAGAGAGAGAGAGAGAGAGAGAGAGAGAGAGAACTTTGTTTGTCATCTTTGCTGAGCGTAACCACCCGAAAGGGGGGTTCCGGGTGGGCGCTTTGTCAAGCTGCACGACCACTCCTTGTACTACGGGAATGCAGCTGAGCAGCACGGACTCCCGCTGCTCGGAATTACTGATGTGGAATCCGGGGTTAGCGGACTGGGGTTTGAGATGGCAGGTCCAAACCTCTCAAAAGAAAATTGGCTACAGCTGTGTGATAGCCCCCAAGGTACCCTGACAACCAAAAGAACTTGGCACCTGCTACGGCCTCTCATCGTCCCCGAAACCAATAGGAGCGCGTCTCATAGAGCACTGACCCTAACTGTATACATTCCTTCAATAGCTCTTTTCTGCCTAATCCAGGCCTTCCTCATATCACGGGTCATCTACATCGCCCCCTATCTAACTCTCAGTAAAAGTGAAACGGAAGCCATTAATCGCCTTGCGGCTATGAAAAAGCTATTAATTTTCCTATGTCCAACGCGACAACTAAACTGCTCCAATTAGGCATTCACAATTCGGTCTCGGAACTCATCGAAGGGCACCTTTCCAGCCAACGTCTCCGCCTAACTTAAACACCAACATGACTGGCACTTTTACAAGACCTCAAAATGTCAACTCCTCAGACCACGGACAGAAAATCCCTTCCCTATAATTGGCGTCAACACATTCGTGTCCGCCCTCTTCCCAAAAATATGCATTCCACTTTACACTCCGGTCGTCGCCACGCTCGTAGCCACCCACGAACAAATCTACAGAAACAATCCTAGGGTTTCATACGCAGATGCCAGCCCTTATTTAAATCCGTCCCATCGCTTAGCCATGGTAACCACTAAAGATAAGATCATCACCTGTGCCTCAATCAAGACGTCATCTATCTGGGCGGCGCAAAAATTTGCTGTGGTCCTCGCCGTCACTCAAACACCGGCAACGCTTGTAATTACGGACTGTCAAGGCGTCTGTCGAAGCTTTTTATCAAGTTACGTTGCCTCAACTACGTGGAACCTCCTGGCTCAACACGCCATCGATAGGAAGATCGGCATTGTGAGGACCCCGGTACACTCCTCACCAACGGGCAATTATTTTGCCTATAGATAAGCCTGCGAACTCGCCTCCCAGGCCTCTGAGGAAACACGTAGTCTCGTTCCCCGGCTCACATTTCAGGACATCACCCAACATTACCGCAAATCAAGACAACATTTTCCTTCTCCTCACCCGCAGTTTACTTACACGGATGAAGTAATTCTCCGGAGGCTTCAAACAAACACTTTTCCTCACCCAACTTGGCTACATCTGATGTACCCCGTCCAATACCCTGTCACGCGTAAACTCTGCCCGAACCCATGTACCCTCGTACACATGATCTTGGGGTGCGCACACAACCCAGTCCTTCCACCGTTACCCACTTCCCTTCCCCTCCATGAGCTGTGGGAGAACCTGACGACCAGCGCCGGCTTGGCTGCACAGCAACTCCTGGTGTCCAGGGCTGAGGCAGCACGGTAGTCCCATGGTCTTCTGGACTGCGGAGCCACTCCTACATCACCAGGCTCACAATAAAGTTTTCCCACCTCCTCCAAACCATGTGTGTGAGTGAAGCAGCTGACAGTACGCACCATTTTCATGTGCCCTGGTACCTTTCCAGGTACTGTCGATGGCATAGGGCGGGGTGGGGGAAAGTGAATGTCTGCAGCCTACGCCACGCTACTGATTGTCCTCTTGTGAGGGATCTGCGAGCTGCCGGAAGTTTAAGACGACTCAGCCTGCAGTGCTGGGTAATTTCCTTATATGTCCAGAGCCTACCCTGATCAGAGCCTACCCTGATCCAGTGCCGTCTGATCAGACGGCACCTCTTCGGACTAGGGGTAGCCTGGTTGCAGAATCATCGGGCTTCCCCGTGTGCCAACTCGTTCCACGGGGGGGACGAGTGCGCTGTTGTCCAAATAAGATGGTCTTGTCTTGCTATTGTCTCAGAGCGGGTCCGTAGTATATACGCCGCTTCCGTAGAAACTCTCCTTCTTGCGTAGTTGCGCAGGGCGGTCTTAGAATCCGATATGATGATGCTGGCCCGTGTACCCATGATGGCGAGTGCGATGGCCACTTCTCCCATATCTTGGACAGGACGTGTTGACTGAACACGAGGATACCGCATTACCTTGGTGTTCAACCACCACTGCCTTTACCGCGCTTCGGCCAGGGTAGCTCACCGTGTCTACGTAGCAGACCTCAGGGTTAGAGTTGTACTGCTTGTGTAGCGCCATGGCCCTTGCTTGTCGGCGCTACTGGTGGTGTGATGGATGCATGTTACGGGGGATCGGTGCCACACTGAAGTCCTCCCGGATTTCCCGATGTAAGGGGGTCTTGTGTCCACGTAGACGGGCGTAAGGAATGCGCAAGGATTCTAGGATGGTCCTCCCGGTGATGGTAGTTGCTAACCGATTGTATTGGGACGTACGTTGGGCTTCAGTGGGCTCGTCCAGGGTGTTATGATTGGCCATCTCTAGCAGCCGGTCTGTGGCGGCTCTGATAGGGATGCCGACTTCTGCCGTGGTGGCTTTACGAATAATTCGATTATTTTTTTCGTTTCTGCTCTCCTGAGCTTGAGATATGGGGCGACGTACGCAATTCTTCTGATGATAAAGGTCTGCACAAGGCGGAGGAGGTTGGACGCCCTGAGGCCATGCTGTTTGTTTGCGATCCTGGTTATTAATATACTAATCTGGGCAGCTGCATTGTGCAATTCTTGAATTTTTGCTATATTGGTGCCTTTCTCGTGGATCCGCAGACCTAGAATACGAATGCAGCCAGTTTTGGGCATGGCGTTTCCTTGGAGGAACACTTGAATGTCTGGAGCAGATGATGGTCGCCTGCCTCGCTTTGTGGGGTTGTACAGAAGGATCTCTGATTTTTGCAGGGAACAGGTCAAACCTATATCGTGTACGTATGTATGTACAACATCAGCGGCTGCTTTCCGGCGTTCCTGCATCTCTGCATCACTACTACGTGCTGTAAACACCGTAATGTCATCGGCGTGCAAGCTATGGCGAATGTTGGGGATCTGGTCGAGCAAAGGAGGCAGCCCAAGCATGGCCACATTGAAAAGGAAGGGGGAGAGCACGGAGCGTTGTGGTGTCCACCTGCTGCCCAGGCTTATTGGAGTCCGATTCGAGACCCTGGATGTTGAGGTGAGTGGGACGTTGCGAAAGGAAGTCCGCCATGTAGGTATTTGTCTTGGCCCCAACGTTAAGGTCGTTTAAACTATTAAGTATGGTGGAGAATATTAAGGTACAACTTTCGCGGCGGCATATTACCCGATCAGGCATACGTCTCTTCGACTCCGGCATGATCAACGTTAGGTACGATCACGCAGTGCCTGCTCTTTCACCAAGCAGGCAGTTGCCACAGCGCACGGCTACCACAGAACAGGGAGCAATTCGGCTACCTCGTAGCTAGTAGATGTGTTAATGCATAGTAAAAAAAGCAAATCCTAACCCCCCCCCCCCCCCCCCCCCCCCGAAGAATCCAATTTTGTCGTGCCAAGCCCAAGCCAGAAGCGAGGGTCTTCTCATAACCCTCCCCGACGACATGGATTCCCAGATGCCGTTTCCTCTCTGGTATACCTACTAAGAAACTATGCTGAAGACCTTCTTGATTGATTGTGGGGTTGAACGCGCTGACGCAACGCAGGCGATGAGGCGCGCCGTAGTGGAGGACTCCGTATTAATATTGACCGCCTGGGGATCTTTAACGTGCGCCGTAATCTCGTACACAAAGTTGTTTTTGCTTTTCGCCTCCGTGAGAAAAGCGGCCGCTCCGGCCTGGAATCAAACCCACGTCTTCGTGCTGAGCAGCACAACGCCTTAGCCACCACGTACAGCGGGTGCTAAAGACCTTCTGTTCGGCTTTACAAGGCCAAACTGAAAAAAAATTAGCAGTGGCTTAGCTCGGCTATGCCGGGATATATGTAGCGTGAGCTAAGGTTCAGCAATCCAATCCAGTCTAGTCCAGTCCAATCAAATCCAGTCCAGTCCAGCCCAGTATGGTCCAGTCCAGTCACTGCTCCTCGCGCATGCGCAGCACGGCTCTCCAGGAGCTACGCGAAACGGCTATCAAGCAGCTCCGGCGCAGCGTCAGACTTGGCTACTGCGCAACGGAGGCGCACAGCTGGGCACGCGCCGGAGCCAGTGCGTCTCCCGCTGCTATGACGTCACTCCTCTGGAATGCGTAGACCAGCGAATGTGCAGACCCGATTCTCTACACAACCGTACTCCAACTGGATTGGGCAATCCAATCCAATCCAATCCAATCGAATGCTCCTCGCGCTTGCGCAGCACGGCCCTTCAGGGTCCCCGCGAAACTGCTCGACTGCCAGTGCAGCTTACGCTACAAAAAATGCGAAGTGCGATACAAGCAGTGACACAGCCAGGGCGACACATTGATGGCGGTGTATCGGTGGGCGATTCTGGTCTGGCATGGCCGATAGAGAAGGGGAGAAGGGAGGGGCTGCTGCTCCAGCATTTGAAAAAAAGCTTTGGGGGAGATGCTTCTCGAACCTTAAGAACTACGGTAAAAGCCAGTGAAAATTAAGTCAAAAGCACAGTTCTGCTCGTGTGTGTAGGGTCATACGCGAAGAAACGATTGTCCAACTTCATCTAATGACACGCAAATGATGGCTTCATCCTGAGGATATATAAAGAGTAAAACTATCTTGCCACGGCTGGGCGGAACACCTTCATGTGGTCCCACTGCGCGCAATGTGTAAATTCATCTGTGAACGCCACATTTTAGATTTGGCGTCCGATGCCATCCCGCGACCTCTCTCAAACCAATGTGCTCTCTTGAGGTTACTAAGCATTGCTCTAGTTTTCTGCGTATCAATTTTCAGGACCACGATTCTACTCTGCTTGTCCAGTGCGGTAATCATGCTTTGCAATTCGTCCCCCGAGTTACTTAACAAGGCAACGTCACCAGCAAATATGAGGTTACTGAGGTATTCTCCATTAACCCTTACACCAACCTGGTCCCAATCCAATGTCCTGAATACCTCTTGTAAACATGTTGTAAATAACATTGGAGCGATTGTGTCTCCTTGTCTGACGCCCTTCCTGAGAGATAATTAGAAGGATAAGAATGGGGTGGAGTACATTCGGCAGGCATTCTCATATAATGAATGGTAGCCTACCACTGATCCCTGAAGAAGAAAGTGTATGACAGCTGCATCTTACCGGTACTCACCTACGGGGCAGAAACTTGGAGGCTCACTAAGAGGGTTCAACTTAAATTGAGGACGACTAAGCGAGCTATGGAACGGATGAGAGCGGAGTGGGTCGGCGAACATACGCGCGTTAAGGACATGTTAGTAGAAATTAAGAAGAAGAAATGGACGCGGGCAGGGCATGTAATGCGAAGGCACGATAACCGTTGGTCATTAGGGCAACAGAGTGGATCCCTAGAGAAGGCAAGCGTAGCAGGGGGCGGCAGAAAGTTAGATGGGTTTATAAATAAGATCAAGAAGTTTGCGGGGGTAAATTATTCGCAGTTAGCCCGGGACAAGGATAATTGGAGATCCATGGGATAGGCCTTTGTCCTGCAGTGGGTGTCGATTGATGATGATGGTGATGCCATACCGCAATGCTTGTCCACGGCCGCTGGATGAAAGGCGCGGCCACGGCTTGTCTCATCCAGCGGTTGTGGCTTGTCTCTTGCGTCACCTGAGTGTCATTGTGCTTTCTCGCGGGACAGCTATAGAACAAGACCGCTGTATCCCCCAGCATTACACACACAATGACGCGGGCGGTGCACTCATTGCGTCCAGTTCTTATTTTATTGCTTGATTAAAATTCTTGGTCCTCGACGGGGCTGAAGAGACGCGCATGCGCAGTAGAGTGCGGACGGCGGACAACAAGGGAGGGAGGGACACAGCCCCGAGCTAATGGCGAATTCCATTGGGCGAACAGGAGCAGGTGGAGCGAGCAGCCAGAGCAGCACACGGGAGTAACGGGGACGTGTGCTTTCGTTCCGCGAAAGAAACATTCGCGCTGCTCCGGGAGCAGTGAAAAGAGGGGGAGGGCGAGATGTCAAGAGTCATGTGACCAAACGTTTCCCGCGCTCGCTTCTCGGAGCATTTCGTGCGCTCGTGATGTCCGCACGCAGTTATTCTTCGTCAGTTTTGCCAGATACGTGCCGGTGGTTTTGTGTCTGCCTTCCGCATGGCGACGAATGAAGAAGCCGAGCGGATGTTCATGTTCATGATAAAGGGGTCACCATCGTGTCTCCCAAAAATTAGCTGCGAACGATAACAGCGTCCACCGGCTTTTCCAGATACGACTCTACCTTCGGTCGCTGCTCCGGCGGGGTGAACAGGTGCTCGAACATAAACTCACGCAATGTCAAATCGTCGTCGTCGTCGCTGCTGCTGCTGTCCGATGATGAGCTGGCGCTTGAATCTGTGGTGCTTTCATCATCTAAAAGTAGCAGCAATTCCTTGTCCAGACGGCCGCGCTTAGCTGCTGCCGTACGCACTGAGCGACTACCGCGCCTGCTGGATTCCGCCATTTTTCATCCGCCACCCGGGGATAAAACCAGAAGTGACGCAAAAGAGGTCGTGTGACTTCCTCGGAGTTCCCTGTTACTCCGCCGCTGGTGACAGAGCACCGAGAACTGCTCTCGGCTGCTCTCGGCGCCAAAAAAGTGCTCCTCATCGACCAATGAAACACAACGCCCCTGCTCCTGCCCGACCACTGGAAAACGCCAGAACTCGCGAGAGCACTTTGGGTGCAGTTAGAAGTGCTCCTGTTCGCCCAATGGAAAGCGCTAGACAGCCGACACGCGAATTACCATTTACGCGTGTATAATCTTTGGCGCGCATTGTCGCGATCAGCGACCGAATCCGGCTGATCTACAGATTAAAAGATTCTGTCGTGCTTAGAGGAAAGGCGTGGCAGACAACGGTCGCATTGCCGGGATCTCGTACTGCGCATGCGCCTACTCTCGTCCACTTCGACGCTTTTCGCCGCGATAATGAAGTTTCTGACCCACCCACTGGTCGGCTTATAAAAGAAGCGGCCGGGTCGCAGTGCGGGCGCAACGTCCCGATAGCGTCAGCGTCGGTACTTCGGTTCGGTGTGACGATTTTCGGGGCTGCAAGGCCATGGCGACCGGCGGTTCGGGAGGACGTGGATGGGGCGACGGACGAGGCGGCGGCTGGAACCGGAATCGCGGAGGAAAGAGCTGCAGCCCGGGAGAACATCGAGGCGGCAACCGAGGAGGCGGCCGCGGACGTGGCAGGGGACGAGACCGTGATCAAAGTAAGAACTGCCATGTTGTTACCTGGCACGGTGCCTACGGCGACCGTTTAAAGGTTGAGTAGTGCATGACAATCTTACTAAATATGACACCTTCGTGTCGGGCACCGTTGCCTCAACTTTAGTGCAGGACTTGCCGCGCTGTCTACTTCTTGTATGCATAACTGCATTCAAAGAGCGTGCCTTAACTCAAAGTACCATGCGGGCGCCTTTTCGTCTTTTTCTTGACTCCAGCTGTGCGTACAAACTGCCGCGGCCTGTGTTGCCTGGAAGTGTAGCGACACCCAAGTGCTTCTTATGGTTCGTAAATGCGAAAGCATGAATGTGCAGTTGAACGCGTGGGACTATTTGCTTCCGCCTCGAGTGAAGATGTGTCTCGGGGTTTTGTAAGCTTCGCACTTGAGACACTTTGCTCTACGATCTGCCTTCGCGCTTTCGGATGGCTTCGGTCTGTCTCCTACGCGTTGTGCCACTGCTCGTAACGGCCGAGTTAACGACGGTGTATTTCCCTGCTTGTTTTTTCGCTAGTTCGGACCTCCGCTCGCTTATGTGCCATCTCCTGGCGTGTTCGGTCTCCTCTCGCCACTGCCGAGTTTAAAGCCTCGCACAATAGAACGCTTTCAAGGGGCCTTTTCGCTGTCGCAGACGATGCCGGCTTTCTAAAGCGCGGTTCGTTACCACGTCAAACATGCCACCACATTTGCACATAATCGGTTAACGGGACCTTGTCAATTACACGATATGGGTCGTATGTTTGTGTCCATGAATGTGCGGCGTTTCGACATGTGGTGCTTGCGTCGGTGAACCATCGCCGCAATGGTTCCAGCGTGTCGGCAACGGATTTAGCCGCCCTATCTGTCGGTCGTTCTTCAAGCGATGCGGCTTCTTCGGCTCGCGTATCTCCTCGTAGCTCGTAACCATGTTGACGGTAATAAAATGGTAGCTCTTGGCAGTTCTAATCGGCAGTTTATAGCTGTGGTCGAAACGGCGATTTCACCCTTTGTACTCTCGTCGATCGCGCACAAACTGCGCGGATTAAATGCACCGTCACGACGCGCGCTTAATGTTTCGCCGTGGAGCTAAGGGATGACTCAACCGTAATGTGTTTACGACAGACGTACGCAGCGGTAAGGGAAGAACCATCAGTGCAAGCGTATCGTCTGTCGACTTTACTTGTATGCAGGCCATGTTGAAGGGATTTATGGCGACGGGAAAGGAACGGGGGTGAAATCGCCGTTTCCCGTCGCCATAAATCCCTTCAACATGGCCTGCATAAAAGTAAAGTCGACAGACGATACACTTGCACTGATGGTTCTTCCCTTACCGCTGCGTACGTCTGTCGTAAACGCATTACGGTTGCGTCCTCCCTTAGCTCCACGGCGAAACAGTAAGCGCGCGTCGTGACGGTGCATTTAATCCGCGCAGTTTGTGCGCGATCGACGAGCGTTCAATGTTCCTCCCTTTTGATTGGGCAGTTTCCAATCCTGCTTGTATAGGTTCGATTAAACATACGAACAAATAAATCAAATCACACCGCCTCCGACACATGCCGCACTGTCTGGCTGAACTGTCGGTAACCTGTGCGCATGCGTAGTTATCTTGCTAGTTTGAGTGGCCTACTGTTAAGGGACATGTTTGATAAAGAGGACTCCTCTCGTTCATTTTTTATGCATATTTTAATGATCTGTTGCTATTGACCAGACTGCGATCTACTACATTCTGTATTCAGTCCGCAGCAGGCTGATGGCACCTAGCATAATGCCCTTCAACGACCATCCTGCTCAGTGGTGACGCAGCGTGAAAAGCGCTTCAAAAAATAAAACAAAAAACGACCGGTGTCGCTGCTTGATCACGCATTTCCCATATGAGTAGGCCACTCTCCAACGCTGTCAAAGAACTGCGCATGCGCGCGGTTCCCCGCCTTTGCAGCCAGCTCGTGCAGCATGCGTCGGAGGCTGTGCGCTCCGCTGTTCGTACTTTTAATCCCGCTGTACACCGTCCCTCTACATTTTGGAATGTTCACACGGCGACTGGCCCGCTTCCACGCTTTGCTCGACAGCTTTCTCTCGGTTCTGTTTTTCTTTCTCTCGACGCAGTCGACTTTCATAGAAAGTGGGGCTCTTGGATTGTCCCATATTCCTCTATACTAGGAATGCATGTGGAATAGAAATACCGCGCAATAAATACGAGCTGAGCGCGTAACGTAGCAAGTGTACACGGTCCATACTAACGAGGCCTTGTTTCAAATCACTGGCCAAGCGAAGTTTCGCTTTCTCTTAAGGCCGCCTCGTTGCAGCATGTCTTAACGGCTCCCCATTTTCCCGCCACATTTTTTTACATACCTCTCGTGTTAATTCACAATCACAACCCGAATTTAAAATCAGTCATTTCCAAATGCACTTTTTCAGTATGCCGGCTTTGTGGTCCCCTCTAACGGCAGATGTGCGCCTCAGTGATCGGGTGGCCGACGCGGCGCAGGAAACTATCCCGCACATTGGACGCGCGCGGGGTGGGGCGACCAATCGTCCGATAAACCGGTTTCCGTAGCGGTAGACGCGTCCGAAGGCGCGTCCTTTTCTGCTTTTATTTCGCTATGGTCCCTAGAAACCGTTCTGGGGACCATAGTTTTGCCCTGGAGACAGACGCGTACGTTACGTTAGTGACGAGTGGTATTTTTAATCTCCGTGGGTGTGTGCTGTTTTCTGTGCCGTAAGAGTACGCCTTATTTCCGCGCTTAGTTTGATTTTTTTCTGGTCGCAGCCTCAAATAGCGGAGCCGAGCTTCTGACTATGTTTTAACCTGGGGTTGGCAACTCGTGTGTAATTGCAGCATTCTGATTACAAACTTCAGCTTTCCAGTTTATTTGGAAGTTGTAGCCTAGCATTACGATTCTGTATGTGCCATCTGTTACATGCACTTCAGGGGTTCACTGGTGTCAATGTCGCTCGGGGTTACCCACCTGTTTCGTACACACGCCGTCCTACGGCGACTGCCGGCGATTGAGTTATACCTTCCGCATGGTGTGTCGTACTACAATTCCTCCCGCTGCAGGTGGGGTGTTCGAGTTGCACTTAAAATTGCGTCGTCATTTTCGTTCAACACCGCAATCATTCGTTCTCCCACAGACAGTGCACTATTCATTAGTGGATCTTTGAGCGCGTATGCATCCCTTCCCACTCCTCTGCGCACTTGCGACCCGTTCCGATGTACTCCTTGAACTCGTTTTAGAGATTCGGCTTATGATTCTTCAAACAAAATAGCGCGCTAATCAGATCAGGACTAAGCCTCTGTCGTTTATGTATTTCAGTCCTCGTATTTTGGCCGTTATTACTGCAAAGCAGTCTGTTCCCCTCCCCCCTTCTCCGTCATTCCGGTGTAGCCGTTTTACTCGGCGCCATTTCTATGCTCTTCCTCTCCACTGCCGACGCCTTTTCACAACTGTTACACCGCTCGACACCCCCGCTGCCTGTTTCGTAAGTTGCGGGTACGGCTGATGACGGTGGTAGCGCTTCACCAGATTGCGGATAATCAACAGAAGCGCGAATGGGCGACAAAACGACGTAGCTGCTGCAGCCGAACGTTTCGCCACCGTTGCTGCCAGAAATGCCACCTAATGTAGCAGTTGCAAATTCCTCCTTACCCTTACCCGCTTGGAACGCCAGTGAGCCCATAATTGTTCTTCAAATTGAAGGGCTTTCCGAACGACTTTCTCGCCGGCATATTTCGCGCCTAAGCACGGGGGTAAAAACTGGTTGCCGGTTTATGCTTTCACGGTTTGGTGGGGTAGGAAGGGGATGCACACGCAGCTAGGCTTCATGCCCGTACCAACGATTCTCCCTTCGTGCTCGCGGGAGATTTAAAACAGTCTCGCGGCTCAATGCAACGTCAGTTGTCCTCCATGGTTGACCGTTTCGGGTTTATCGGTGTTTCACAGTGCAAGTAAGATGTCTGCGACACTACTAAGGAAACAGACATGTGTGACCGATGGAATACAGCTCGAGTCCTTCCAGGTTTTAACTCGCTGTGGAACGGACGCGTGTCATTTCCTCAGAGGAAGAGCGGGAATTGAAGGAACGTCGGCCGCACAGAAGCGCGAATGGGCGCCACAACGAAAAGCCCCTGCCTTCGCCGTTTCCGCCGGAAGTTCCAGCTCGCCGAGTGGCTGCAAATCCCTCCAGCATAGATAGCAGCTTGCCCGCTTGGATCGCCGACGGGACCCAAGTCCTTGTTTAGCTTGAATGGCTTTCCCAGCGACACTTTCGCCAGTGCCTTTAAATTTAGCCATGCGTACATCGCCGGTTGATGCGTGCAAGGGTGGGAAGTGGACAGGGGGTGTGCGTGCACGCGTAGCTGTATGCTTCAGGTCTTCACTGCTGACATGACCATTGTCCTGGCGGGAGGTTTAAACTTGAACGTCAAACGGCCCATCTGGTGTGCTCCTTCGTCGAGCGTAATGGTTTGGCGTGTTACGGACAGCAAGATACCTACTACACGGGATGGAAACGGACAGCCTTATGTTTGTGCGCTACAGTAATGCTCGCGTCCTTCCAAGTTCCCTTCGGCTAATTTGCTCGCGGAGAGAATTTTTTTTTCTCCAGCAGCGGCTGATGTAGTATGCTCAATGGCAAATTGCAAAGAAACTTGTTTTGATTCATGCACTCCGAGGACTACGTTCAGCTTTGCAGGTCTTTCTTCAGAGTGGACGGGCACATATTTTTTTAGCACTTGCTCCAAATTCAGAAGTTCGCAACGCAGCCGTTTCTCGCCCGTGCCTAGCGCCCGTTCCACCCCCAGTAACCATTTGTTCACTTCAGAAGCTGCATTCCGTTGCCGTCGTTCCCAATCTGTTCTTTTGTCGCTTATACTCGGCCTTGCATTCGCTTGACACCATACTTCACTAGGACACCGGGCGTCCGCTTCCCGGCCAACCCAGGTGACCCATCTTTGCGCATGCGCACATGGTTCCGTTCCACGCTCGCATATTCGCCTTCACGTTTGGCCTATATATTCCTTGCATGTTGGCGCGGTTCACTTGAACTTCCCATCCCGCGCGAGAGCTGCAGTGCTTTAGGCGCACTTGCTTCCTGTCGCCTTTCGCCAAGCGCACAGATATTCGCGGGCATGTTTGGGCAGTAGTACGCAACTGGAACGTTGTAACAGTTTGAGTTGTGAGCCACTTTGTGTATACGTACGGCCCTACGGCTGCCGCCCTTTCCGTGAAAATGAGGTGGCGTCTATATGTATGTCTACACACGCGTACATATTGCCGCGAACCATGTATGCGTGTTTGTTTTTACTGCTCGGTCACGCTCGGTTGTGTTATCTGCGTCACCAGCGAAGCGCGGCTTCCATTCTTTTTTATGCCGCACTGACTATCACATTCACATAAGCAGACTCTCCCTGACGTCACTAGCCCAGAATAATCTTACTCGATCTACAATGTTGTGCATGTAACTCGACGGTTCCAGAAACACTCGCGCCGAACTATAAAAGCCTGCAGAGCAGACACCGCGGCATTCGAATCGCCGACACTCGCTTGGGCACGCCACTTTTTGACCGCACTTTCGCCGCCTGTGTATCCTTTGAGTTAGGGGAGCACGAGTTCGCTCCAATAAACTGTTTTTCCTTGAAGACACCCGTGTCGTTTTTGGGTACGTGACAATATATATGAATACATATTGTCACGGAATAAACAAAACTACTAGTACAATTGTCGGGCGACCTTGTGCCCACAAGCGAGCTGCGAACGTCTAGCCTTGGCCGAACTTTCGAGCGCTTCCATCTCTTCTTCTTCTCTGGCTCCCTTTGGTCGTCTTCGTCTCCACGCGTTATCAGCTGACATCCCCCAAGTTGGGTATGGAAAGAAACAAGAGCGGTTGGTGAATGCCTGCCCCGGGCATTACCAGCCGTCACATTGCCCCCCCCCCCCCCTCCTGGATGGCATCTACCCGATGCCACTCGTTTAAAAACAAGTGGGTAATCATAACCGCTTGTTTACAACGTCAGCATGCGGCGGGGATGCAAACGCGCACGAACAGTCATCGCCTTGTCACCGGGCATGATACGGTTTCAGGCGTACAACATGTACAACTTCTGGCCGAGGTTGTCTCCTTGGAGAGGAAAACTCGTTATCTTCTAGAACCACGACGTAGTTAACGTCCGATAGGCGCGACAGAACCTTATAAGGCCCGAAGTAATGTCGCGGTAGCTTCTCTGAAAGCCCGCGACGGCGAACGGGTGTCCATACCCATACGAGATCACCCGGTCGGTACTCCACATCGCGACGTACGGTATTGTACCGTCGGGTATCGATTTCTTGCTGTGTGCTGATTCTAAAGCGGGCCAGCTGGCGAGCCTCTTCGGCTGTCTGCGTCAGATTTTCGATATTGTCGTCCGTTATTGCCCCACTCTCGACAGGCAGCATTGCGTCTAGCGTCGTAGTGACCTCGAGACCATACACAAATTCAAACGGAGTGAAGCATAGCCTTAGCCTGCATAGCCTGCACAGCCGTAATGTAAGCGAGGGTGGCGTACGGAAGAATTTCGTCTCGGGTCTTGTGGTGAAGGTCAATGTACATACAGCATATCTGCCAATGTTCGGTTTAGTTCCGTCAAGCCGTTTGTTTGGGGGTGGTATGCGGTACTTTTCCGATGAGCGCTGTGCATCAACCGGAGGACGTCCTGCACAAACTCTACCGTGAATGCTATGCCGCGGTCTGTTATAATAACAGCAGGTGCGCCACGGCGGAGAACCATGTTGTAGAGAAATTTGGCCACCTCTGCAGCAGTTGCACGTGGAAGCTCCGCCGTCTCGGCGTACTGCGTCAAATAATCCGTGGCAACAATAATCCACTTGTTCCCCGATGACGACTTCGGAAATGGGCCAAGTAGGCCCATCCCAATTTGGCTAAATGGTGCATCCGGCGGATCCAGCGGATGTAGTAGTCCTGCTGGCTTGACGGTTGGTGCCTTGCGTCGCTGGCAGTCAAAGCAGGTCCTCGCATACTGCTGCACTGATAGTGATTTTGGCGAGTAGTATTTCTGATATATTTCTGACGTGCAGTCGACTCCTAGGTTCCCAGCGGTTGGTTCATCATGGCAGGCCTGTACAATTTCGGTTCGTAATGCCGACGGAATGACAAGGAGACACTTCTCTCCTTGCTGTGGTCGTGGTTCGTTTTGTACAGGACGTCGTCCAGTAGGCAGTAAGAATTCAGTCCCCGAAGAAAGGCGCGTGAGCCGTGGAAACGTTTCCACGAAGGCATTCAATGAGTGGTCGCAAGTCTGCGTCGGCCAATTGATGTGCTACCATGTCCGCAGTATGAACAACTCCGATAAACGGATATTCCTCATCGGCGTCCGACTATCCGGCCGGAAGCGGTGCTTGGTACAAGCAGTCGGCGTCAGTGTTTCCTACCCGATTTGTATACGACCGTGATGTCTTATTCTTGTAGCCGTAAGCTCCATCGAGCAAGCCTTCCGGACGGTTCTTTGTGGTTTTCGAGCCAGCAGAGGGATTGGAGGTTGCTAACAGCACGGAACGGCCTACCGTACAAGTACGGGCAGAACTTGTTGATAGCCCACACTACTGCTAGGCATTCTTTCTCTGTCGCGGAATAGTTGCTTTCCGCTTTGGAAAGAGCGCGGCTAGCGTATGCTATCACTTTCTCTACACCGGTCTGCCACTGTACAAGGATGGCACCGATGCCAACGTTGCTGGCGTCAGTACAAATCTCGGTGTCCGAAGCGTCGTCGAAGTGGGCCAGTACGGGTGCAGTTTGCAAGCGCTCACGGAGGGCGTCAAACGCATTCTGCTGTTCTTCACTTCATTCGAAGGCTGCGCTATCTTACTTTGCGTGAGGGCTTCCGCTATATGAGAAAAGCCTTCCGCAAAGCGTCTGTAGTATGCGCAAAGTCCCAAGAAGCGTCTGCCAGCCTTCTTATCACTGGGTCGAGGAAACGAGGCTACAGCAGTCTTTCTTTTCTGGGTTGGCCGAATGCCATTACCACTCGGCATGGCCCAGACATTTCAGCTCTTGGGAACCCAGGTGACATTCCTCCGGCTTGATAGTTACCTGTGCTGCACGAATGGCTTCGATGACACTTCTCAGACGGGACAAATGCTCTGCGAACGTGCTAGAAAACACAACCACGTCATCCAAATACACCAGGCACATCTGCCATTTAAGTCCAGCCAGAACAGTGTCCATCATGCACTGGACCGTAGCCCGGCGCAGAGCATAGGCCGATGTGAAGGACCTTGATTTCGTACAGGCCGTCTGGTGTCGCGAACGCAGTCTTTTCGCGATCTCGCTCGTATCCTTCGATTTTCCAATAGCCAGATTTTAGGTCCGGTGAAGAAAAGAATTTAACATCCCGCAGGCGGTCTAATGAGTCAATTCTGGGCAGGGGATAGACTTCTCGCTTTGTAACACTGTTCAATCTGCGGTACTCAACGCAGAAGCAATGATAATGTATAGTCCTGTTTTCGCCACTGGTAGCGCTTCTTTCGCAAGTTGCGCAACTTGCTGGTAATGGCGCTAGCTTATCCGCAGTAAGGTAATGTACAAATTCACAATTCAGAATGTCTGTTTACGATATAGTTAAAAGCGTGTAAAGAGATTCGCGACGTCAAAACGGCGTGGCGGTGTCGGTGCGTGGAAGTTTACATAACAAAAAAATGCGGATCTCGGCATACCACTGCGCTTTCGCCTTCACAGTAAGTCACCAGACTCGTGTCCAGACCACTTTTCGTTCATTCCCTAACTTGTACGTTTGCGCGCTGGAATGTCTTCCTTCAAGCGATGTCCCGGGTGTGCGGTACTTGCAGCTGCACATCGCAATGAAAGCAAACCATAAGTGCGTATTTGCTTCGACGAGCGCACTGCTATGTGTACGGCTCCGTGCTCGCCGTAGCTAAGTCTTTCCTTTAGTCCTTCCGGTCGCCGCGGAGAGTTCTTGCGTTTACCGGCAGTGTTGTAGAGTCCCTTTACGGTGCACTGCTACCTACATTCCTGAAGTTTGGTCTTCCAAGTAATCGAGTATGTTCGACGTCCCAGAATAACGATCACAGCGTTACGATCTTCTTGGTGGTCCTATTGATGCTTCAACTGCTTCTGTAGCGTTAGCTACTGGCAGAGGTTGAGCAGTTTCGCGTGGCTCCTGGAGAGCCGTGCTGCGCATGCGCGAGGAGCAGTGACATCTCACGGCGCGCCGGAGCCGCTGCGACTGAATTGGATTGGAAATCGTTTTAGCAGCAGTAAGCATAATCAGCTAATCCTAGACAACCAGGAAACCTAAGAATAACCAGCTGACCCTTAGCTCTCGCTACGTATATCCTGGCATAGCAGAGCTGCACCATTGCTAATTTTTTGTAGAGTTCTCTTCCCTTGTCTTCACTGTTACCTTTGCGCATTTTTTAAGGCCTTTGTTTTGTATGTCGTGCTTCTGCGTTATTGCTTTTGCTGGTGTTGTTCAATAGTTCTCCTGAAAACCCTGTTATCTCCCCCTTATGTAATCTCTCCGGACCCTTGAGGGTAGGGCATAAACGAAATTAAATTACTCATTAGCCGGAAGAATGTTCGGCGTCCACCATAACTATGGCTTCACTTCCCATTGTATCGACGCGGAACGCAGTCATAGTTGTGAAAGCCAACTCTTTACGTGAATTTTCTTCGGACGAGGCCTAACTCTACCTTCACGGGCTAAACAAAAAGTTCGCGGCGAAAACCATTTGACCTGCGGGATTGACGTCACCACAACCACGATCCAGTTGGAAAACTATTCGCATGAGCCTTTACTTCGTTCCCACTATGGCGTCAACCAGCTTGCCGTCAACATGGTCGCAAAGGCTTTTCGGAAAAGCGGAATTCAGATAGTATTGCAGATGATTGTTCTGTGGCGGACAAGGCAAGGCCTGGTACAAAGCATTTTACTGGGCGAGGTAAATCGTCCCACGCGTCGGCTTTCCCAAATTTTGCGGTACCAAGTTAAATTTTCTCTTCTTCTTTGAACTCGCATGTTTCGAATTTCCTGCGTCCCTTTCGAAAGAGCGTGCCACAGGTGTCGACAGGCCTTGCATTTACAGATCTTATTTGTTTCAGATCAACCTGCTTGTGGATACCAGGATTTTCGTGACCCGGCACCTCAACACCAGCCGCTAGGTGGGGCTCGGGGTAGCCCACAGAACCCGTACCGACAGGCCCAGATGCAGCAGTTGGACATGAGCTCTATCGCTGCTGCCGTGCCCACACCGCACCAGCTGGAGTCGGCTCCCGAGAGGTCAAGGCCGCTCCGTGAAGGACCCGGTCCGACGGCTGCCACAATCAGATTGTTGGCAAACCACTACCCCATAAGAGTCCTCGAAGGCACAGTGTACCACTACGACGTTACTGTCTCTTCTCAGCGCCGCTCCCAGGCTCCCGCCGGTGGTGCTGCCCCGGGTAACGACTGGGAGTGGGTACCCTCCCTGATCGCTCGCATCAACCGCCAGGTTATTGCCAAGTTTCATAGTTCCTGCGAGCAAATCTTCAACATCCGGCCAGTGTTTGACGGCCGCAAGAACCTGTACACGCGGACGAACAAGCTGGGCGCTGTCAACAACTTTACTGTGTCCGTCCAGGTGGATGGAGGACGAGAGCGGCAGTACAACGTGGCAGTCAAGTTGGTGGCCGAGCTGAACCTGAAGACGCTGAATGACCTGTATATTGACGGGACGCTCGCTGTGCCACAGGGGGCGATACAGGCCTTGGACGTCATTATGAGGCACGGGCCCTGCCTGAACCATACCCCTGTCGGACGCTCCCTCTTCGCTGACCTGGCAAATGAAGACAGAGTTTCGCTTGACGCAGTCGTTGAGTTGCGGGCCGGCTACTACGCCAGCGTGCGGCCAGCCCAACAGAAGCTCATGCTGAACGTTGACCGCTCGGCGATGGTTTTTTACAAGTCTGGGTCTGTCGTGGAACGCATGAAGGAACTGCTGAAGAAAAGGGGGGACCCTTCTGATCTCGCGCGCCTTTCTGATGAGCAGTTGGCCGTGCTGTCTAGTGCGCTGCGGTCGGTCAGGGTGAAGGGCACCCATTGCCCTCGCCAGTACAAAGTGGCCGAAGTGACCCGCCTCCCTGCGTGCGAGATCACGTTTACACGCACGCTAACGGACCGACAGACGGAGGTCTTGTCGGTGGCAAGCTACTTCAGGGAGAAGTACCCCGGGACAATGCAGGACGAAAACCTGCCTTGCATCCGGGCGGGCAGTTCGAAGCGGCCGGTGTACCTGCCGATCGATGTATGCGAAATCGTGGAGGGGCAGCCGTACCGAAAAACGCTGAGCCCGACGATGACTGCGGACATAATTAAAGCGACCGCGAAGTCTCCCCGCGAACGATTCGGTGCCATCCAAGCATCTGTCAATGACCTGGTGGACCACGCTGATCCCTACCTGCAAGAGTTCGGCATCGCTATCGACACACAAGCAGCTGTGCTCACGGGGCGCCGGCTTAATGACCCGATGCTGGCCTTTGGCGTGGACCAAGTGCGGCCGTTCAGGGGGCAGTGGCAGTTGCCGGAGTCGGGTGGTCTGCTTCACGCCAAGCCTATCCAGGACTGGGCCCTGTTGAAGTGCGGCTGCCCACAGTGGGTGGACACTGCACACCTGGTCAATACGCTCCGCGAAATCGGAGGCTCCCTGGGAATGACAGTGTACGATCCGCTGGTGCAGGATAGACGGTGCGCCGCTACGCTGCCGGTCATTATAGAGACCCTGGCGCAGTTGCGGACGCAGTACCGCAACCTGCGCCTCGTAATTGTGGTTCTAGGGGATAGGGCGAAGGCGTGCTACGCCCACGTCAAGCACGCGGCCGATGTGCGGCTAGGCATCCTCACGCAATGCGTAATGGAGAAGAGTTTGACCAAGATCAACAGCAATAGCAACTGCGCGGCCCTCGTGACCAACCTGTGCCTGAAGATAAACTCCAAACTCGGGGGCATCAACAACGGCTTCTGTGGCGACCAGGAGCAGCACTTCTCCGATACGCTCGTCATTGGCGCCGACGTCACTCACCCTGCGCCCGGAAACAAGTGAGTGAGGGCACCGGCATGAGAGGTATTCTGGTTCGGAGATTCCTCCTGCACGTAGTCCGTAGCCACAAGTAAAAGTTTACGGACCACGGAAATGGCAACTTACGTGCATAACAGATTTTATGGGCTGCTACAGGAAGAAAAAAACGTAAGATGTCGTAGAATTTCTGCAGCATTGAAAAAATACCGCACATAGCACTCCGGGCTGCCGTGCGGCACCGCAACAATCCAAAAATGCTGCTTTCGGGGTCCGTCAACTTTTGCTCTCGATGGTACATGCCGGGCTCCAAGGATAAAATGTGTCCTCAGTCAACGCAGCCTGTGTAACAATGCCAATCGCGTTGTAACAATGCCAAACTCCCACTTTCCGGCCATCGCCTCCAGTCCTTCCTCGCTCGTTAGCCTTTCCGCGTGCTGTCGGCCTGAATACTGTCTCCTAGGCACCGCCGCTTCCCGGAACCTTTTAAAACGATTTACAGGGTCTGTACTGCCTTCGCAACGTGGCGGTTCTACTCCTCCATGCTTAAGGTGCCTCGATGCCAGCGCCTCCGCCCAGGGGGGAGATGCCCTTTGAACGGTCCCGTGCCGCCGCTGTCGGGTCAAAGTGCTCAACGCGCTGCTGTTGTCCTTCATCACAAGACCCAGCAACGAGAAACAGATGATGCAAACGTCGCGAGAAAACCGCGTTGCAGCGATAATTATGGCTCGCTCGCCGCCGCAGCAATGACCGGCGGCGAGCGACTGACACGAGATCGCGGCGCAAACGTATAAGTGTCTGCACCCTGTACGATGGAGAGAGAGAGAGAGAGAGAAACAAACTTTATTTGGTAGAGCCTTGTGGGAGTGGAGCCTTCTTACCGGTAGCCATGTGCCGTCCTTGATGCTACCGCTCCCTCAATCTTCGGAATCCGAAAATTGTGCCCGGCATATGCTTGGTCTCGTCCAGGTGTTTCTCGTCCAGGAGGCGCTTTAGTATTACGTCCTGTGTAGGCAAAATTATGTAAGAGAAATTTTCCGCAAGTTTTCGATGTGTGGTGACTTCCCCTGTCTTGGTATAAAGCGGATTTCCGCCATCTTGCATTGTGCTGAAACTTTCCCCTCAGTCCAGAAATTGTTTAAGTTGTCCGTGAGTTTCAAGTGCTGGGTCGTCTAAGTTTGCCAGAACTTTGTAGGTGACCAGGTCTGGTCCTGGGGGCGCGGAGTTTTCTGCTTTCGACGATGGCTGCGTTAACTTCGTAGAGCTGTATCTTTTCGTCGAGTTCGGCGTTCGGGTTCCCGGTGCATGAAGGAAACCAGGAGTTACGTTCAGTCTTCATGTCTTTGCGTTCCGGATCTTGCAGAAGTTGGTCCGTAGTTCCCTGGTATGCGCTGAGTGTGCTGGTCATGCTACGTTCCGATCCTCATTTGCTCTTCATCGGGTCGATTAAGTGGCGCAGCAGCTGCCAGGTCTTCCTCGTGGATAGTGCCCCCGAGTCCATCGCACAACTTGGGCCAATTTTCTTTGCCTATATGGGCTGCTGCTTACTCTGCTGCTCGCTTGTTTATCCATTTTTCTTGCGGAGCTTGCGGTTATGCCTCTGATTTTTTCCATCTTCTGGCTCGACTGGGACGAGCCTCCCAGAGGTGGTTCAGTTTCGGGTCTACACAGGGATTCTTGTATGTGGTGGCGATGACTTGGGTATGCGCCTTCACGCCTTAAACGATCTGCCGCACCCAATCCTGGTGAGACTCCCGAGACATTCTGGTCTTGCGAAATCTGTCCCAATCGGTAATGCGGGCTGCACCTATTTATGCTTTATATTATCGGTCTTGTAGTTCAAGGCAGAAATAGTGGTCAGATCCGAGGTTAGTTTCAGTAGTCATCCACGAGACGTCGAGTGCCCCTGCGAGCAATCAGACGTCTGGGCTCGTCTCTTGGCGTACTGGTGTCAAGTCTGGTTGGGGTCTCAGGCTCATTGAGTAGGACGAGATGGTTTTGGTTGAGTACGTTCACTGTCACCTGTCCTTTCTTGGTGTTCTTGTACCCCCACATCTGGTGTGGAACATTAAAATGGCCCAGTATAAGTGTGGGGTGGTTCCTTGCTAACGCTATGGCTTCCTGTAAGGTTTCCTGTACTCCGGGTTGATTGCGCGAGTGGCAGCAGTATATGTTAGAATGAATAGGTTGGTTCTATCCTGGGCTGAGCGCTAGTGGATGTCCACAAGCGTATGCTCACAGACCCTCTGTGAGGCAAGATGCTGTGTCGCCGAAATGCTGCTCCGCACGAGCGTTGCTGTTCCGGACGGGTCGGCGTATGTTGTATATTCAGGCAATCGATGGTGTTTCCATTCGTTTCTTGGAGGGCTGTTATATCTGGTTGTGGGTCCAAGGATAACGCGTATTTTATGCCGCGACAGTTCCGTTGCAGAATTGCCGTGGCGTCGGGCCTATCATTTCGTGGAGGCATCGTGAGGTCCAGTGATATCCTTGTATTCCGGTTTTGCATTCCTAGTGTATAGGGTGGGACCTTTATTTGCGCGGGTGGTAGCGCTGTCACCCAGTTTGGCGCGAGCAAAGCCCGCTTCCAGCCATTCGATGAGAGCTACGTGGTTCTGCACTTCCTGCCCGACATTGTTTAGGCACTGTTTGATGGCTTGTACAGTCAAACCCGGTTTTAGCGAAGTGCAATATCCGCCACGATTAGTTCGACATATCCAATAGTTCGATATAGCCGAACCCGCCTTTAACGAGTTTATTTTTAAGAGTTTGCAATACGCCGGAATCCCCTTGCCATCCCCGCATGCAGATACGAACAAAAGAAAGTAGGTCATTACCATACAGAAAACAATCTATTTATTGCAAATAATACACCTACAGTCCCCCCTTAACGACATAACTGCCTACTTCCAAAAAAAGTGATTTTTGTTCTTTTTCGTTTCGGCAGCGTCAACTAGCACAGCACTCTTTACACGAGACATTGTTTGCACCAGGTCGAGTCCGTGTCCTTCAATATCGCAGAAATATTGTCGGAGGACATCTACTGCCGCAAGCAATTCATTAAGCGTCGGACGGCTTTCACTTGCGACATCCTCTGCCTCCTCGGTGATTTTCATCAGCATTACGACGGTGCTGCTGACGGTGCCCGCGTCCGAGGGGCTTTGTGACGGCAACGTCGTCGTCGACACTCGGGAAATATTCGAAGGACACTCCTGTCGGCACAGCATCGGGAGGTTGGCGAGCTGCCGTCTTGGTCCGTACTCGCTGACTGGACTGGTTCCATCGCGAGTTCCAGGACCATGCATTTTTGCGGCCATTCTAGACACGCCGTGTTCGATATACCAGATGGGAAGTTCGTTATTAGGACTGGTTCGCGTGTATTTCCGCAACTGATTTATTTTGTTCGATATATAGCATAAATAACTCTATCCGGGTTCGTTCTAGTCTAGTTTGACTGTATGTCCTGTCCGAGAGCGTTAAATTGGCCGTTCATGCCATCGGTCAGTGATTTGGCGGAGTTGATCATAGCTGTTTCGAACCACGGAGGTTGTGTCGTTTGTTCGTCGTACTGTATCCGGCTGGTTTCGGTGGCTGTAGGGTTCGACGCTGGCCTTGGTGTCTCAGTGTTTGGAGGTAGTGGGAGGCTTGTTTCCATTGACGCGCCATGCTGTTCGTCCTGTCTATTCGGCCGCTCACGCTTTTCAGTTGTGTTGTCGGATTGAGATTGTTCGCCTGCTTCTAGGCGGGCTTGGAGAGTTCTGCAATCTTTGCCCGTTGCTGCTCGAGTTGCGATCGAAGTTGTGCTCATTCCTGGCACCCTGTGTGACAGGCTTTGCTTTGGTCGAGGCGGAATGAGTCTGGGGAAGGGGGAGAAGTAGCAGACGCTACATCTGCCCAGCTCACCTGTTTGTTCGTCGCGCTCGGGCCGGATCCCCTGTTCCTTGACATGGATGTGCTCGAGTCGAGGCACCCTATCCATGCTTGGAGCCCCTAGGTCGCTTAGTTTTTTCGCTGATCCGTGGTGTGGCGCGTGCAGGCGGACACGCCTCGGCCGTCCCTACTACTCCCACTGGAAAACTGTTGACGCGTTAGGCAATGTCATAAGACTTTGTTTTGCCACACCTGTACTGTACCGACAAAGTTGCAGATGGGAGGGGAATGACATATGGCGTTGTGCTGCTCGCGGCAGGGGGGCCTTCAACTCGTAGCCGCAACTTTTACGTTCACGCCACCCATATACCCCTTGCTGCTGGTCCTAGCTTATTTTTCTTTCCCTCTTTGCTTAATTTGCGATGACGTTCGCTTTGTTTCGCCTCTATTGCGCTTTCGTTGGAGCGATCGCTGGTGCCTGGCATTTGGACGGGAGCCAGAAATTGCCCGTAATAATTCTAAGACCACTACAAACGCTACAGAAACTTGTCTGCTTTGTTCAGTGATTGCCAGAGTTCACATTCGTTTTTGAATGCGGTAATGAATGAGGTGCCAGATGTCTCTCGGATGACGCCAGTTGATATACCGCTCCCGAAAGTAACTTTGCTGACGTACAATCGGCCTCCTGTAACATTTATTTTATCTGATGGTCGGCAAACCCCCCCTCCCAACCCCCGTTTTCTTAACCCGGTATACCGGGACGTCGAGCACTTCGTGATGCAGGAACATGGGTGCATTGCTCGTTGACTTAAAAGGGAGTGCGATCGTGACAAAGCAAACGACAACTGTTTGTAATTGCTAACTTAGATTGACTAACCCTGAACTGAATGTATTACCAGGAGCGTTTCCAGGATCACGCCCTTTCCGTTCACACAGCATCGCGCATTTATAGGCCCTATGTCTCCCTTTCATTTTGCGCAGGGAGAAGCCTTCCATTGCTGCCTGTGTCGGAAGCCTGGACGATGTTCCGTCGCAGTACCGGGCATCGATTCGCGTTCAGAGGCAGGAGAACGAAGCTGTCGCCCGGGTTGAAATCATCACAAACCTCAAGGTCTGTGCCCAGTGTGCTTGAGTAGACGCTCTCTACTCTTTTCCTCGGTGTTCACATTCTTCGGACGGTACTTGCAAAGCGGAGGCTGAAATTTCGCGACTTGTAACTCACACCCGCAGTCGGTAGCTATAGTGCTTCGCGGGCCGCGTCTACGCATATTTGATTTAGATTAGACCGCGACTGTGACACCGACCACAGAAAGACGACAAACACACGCGCTCTTGCGTTTGTCCAGATCGAACAGTGGGCTGTCTCCTGTCGTCGCCGTCGGCTCGACCCTGAGCAAAGCGTATTACATTCGGGAAGTGTTGTCCTAGCCAAGTCCACGCACTGCGACCACAAACGGCGGAAAGAATTCGCTCGTTCCTCTTCACGTGCTAATGTTGTCCAAGCGAAAGCTTTCGTAGTTTAACCGATGGCGTCCGGTCAAAAAAAAAAAAAAAACGATTGCATTTCCACACGGACTGGTTGGTCGAGCAAACAGCTCCGATGAGACCTCTGTACACACGGCGCTGCGCGAAAGCGCGCTTCTTTAATTGTGGCAAAACGCGTACTTCAAAATCGCGAAAAAGGAAGGTTCTAAATAGCAGTGCGCGCATCGATCGTGGAGTACAGTAGCATCGTCGATGCGTTGGCTTAGTGCGCGACAAATCGTCGCATGAGCATGTTCTTCGTGTGCGAGTTAGGTCTTTAAAAGGTTACGAGTGGAGCTGTTTAACCCGGCCGTACGTTGTCCAACGCGAACAGAAAACCTCTAATTGTAAAGAACCTTTACCGGGGTGGGAACAGTTTTTGGCTCCCTCGTGTTATGAAACCGGCGTCTGTCCTACTGACCTCTCATCGCATTCCGAGCGCACAGCATTATTTTCTCTGCGTTATTCGTAGCGTTGGCGTTCGCCAGCCAGGTCTCCGACGACGGGAGGGGGGGCCGCCTGCTGTTTCTCCAGCTCCACACCACAAGTGCTAGCTGCACCAATTTTGGTTCAGGAAGGGATGCTAAAGCTTTTTCTTCCCAGTTCTTCAGACCTACTGTTGAGCAGTTCCAAAGGTTGTGGTGGGCCGTCTTGCATCTCCATTTCCGTCAATATGGAATGTGCTGTTAGCTGACCTGCTGAGCTCTAGCTGTTCTCTCCACCGCAGGATATGGTCGCCGAGCTCCTGAGGGCCTACTGGGAGAAAAAGGGGAGACGTCCCGATCGGATCTTCTTCTACCGCGACGGCGTAAGCGAGGGCCAGTTTTCCTCGGTGCTGCGCGATGAACTCTCTGCCATTCGGAAGGCCTGCAGCGAGGTCATCTCGTCCATTCCGCCCATCTCCTTCATCGTCGTCCAGAAGCGGCACCGCACGCGGTTCAAGCCGGTTAGGGAAGCCGATGGCGTGGGAAAAATGGGGAACATTCCCCCCGGCACTGTTGTGGACTCGGTGGTCACCCACCCGCGGGAGAAGGACTTCTTCCTCTGCAGCCACTTTGGTATCCAGGGGACCAGCCGGCCGGCCCGTTACGTGGTCCTCCACGACGAGTCCGACTTGGAGTTGGACACTTGGCAAAAGCTCAGCTACCAGCTGTGCCACACGTACGCCCGCTGCCCGCGCAGCGTGAGTATCCCTACCCCGGTGTACTACGCCCACCTGGCCGCCTTCCGTGCCAAGGAGCACATAGCGAGCGCTTGCTGGTCTCGCGGGGGTGCCTCCATCCGCAGCTACGACCAGGCCGTCAAGGTGGCCGAAGCGCTCAAGAATGTGATGTACTTTGTGTGAATATAAGTGTGCTTTCGCGGGAAGTTTTAATCATTGACGGCTCGAATAAACGGTTCATCATTCTATGCCACGTAGATTTTTTTCCGTTGAGTGCTGATGACCGGGCGAGCAGGCTGTTAGCCGCCATTGCACCGGTCCTCCATCCCCACCCCTGACGGGGCTATCGAAGTGATACGTGGTTGAGGACGATGCTTCGCGTTTGGCTCTATCGCGTTTGGCTCTACTTTATCAGTGGGTCTCCCTGGCCCAACGGGAACCTATCGCAACACGCGTGAAATTAAAATCTGAGCTAAAATAAAAACTGTTACGGAGCTCGTGCTCCGCTGGGATCTGGTATGTTCGGGGTTTCACTATTGGCGGTGAGCGCGAACACAGGCGGCGCTGCGAAGCGCGCCTCCGTGACGTCAGCTTAGGGATTCTCGCATTTGTCGTCTGCTTCACTAAGGATCGCTCTCCCTGCTGTTTCTTTGCGCTCGGTCAACGTCTGATGCTTGTCCGCACCAGAATCGGCGTGTGGGTAACTTTTTATCAAAATAATAGGCTTAAAATCGCATATACTAGCTCATGGTTTCAATTAAAGTATAGTTTTGGATGCCGCTACGGGAGAAACATTGCCAGCGCCACCCCATTCCTTGCGAAGCCGGTCCTGTGCGGAGCGCGAAGAGTCGGAGCTAGGCGTCAGCTTCTCATGTAACCATTCGAACAAAAGGAACGGTCAGCTGCTAATAACCGACAACAGCGAAAATGGAAGACCAAAACAAATTCTAGGCCTTCAGGGCTGTCGGCTTTGGCAGAAGGCATCACGATTCCCGGTAATCATATGTAAGGTAAAACAGTTTTTGCAACCTTGCCGAACTCTCAAACGCGTTTTGTCACATCACTTTACGTTGTCAAAGCATGAAAGTTTGCCGACATGCATTATAGACTGCAAAAACTGTAGGTTGAGTTCCAAATAACCCAGTGTGTATATACGCGCGTGCGGATTCTATACAAGGCATCTAACCAGTATGGAGGTTTATTGAGCAAAGCGAGTCCCGTCTTCGTTAAATTTATAGTAACACATATATGTTTGTTAAGACCTGGAGGGATATTTCGGAACATTTTGCACAGCCATATCTTCCCGATATTCGGATATGCATTATAGGAAAACTGCATTCAAGAGGAGGAGGGGAAAAATTTGTTTAACAATTAAATCGATCTGGTTAGTGGGCCGGGTCCTTAGTCCAGGACAAGAGAGTAAAAGTAATTTTCTTCAAATCATAGAACGCCATCCCGAGTAGAATAGGATTTGTTCTTCGCGCCTGGAAGGGTTGAAAAGCAATAAAGAGCTACTTGGAATTCTTCTTCGGTTTCGAGTCTTGTAATATATGCAGGTATACTATTTATTACGTTAGTTAGCGAGTATATCATGCCTTCAACACCGTAATCATGTACTCATCGTTCGAGTTGAGAGACAGTTCGCTATGATAACGATATAATTACGATAGAAATTCGGAGCACAAAAGCCGCCTTCGAGTACTGTGGACCACGTTGTTTTGGGCGCTATCGCGGTGGCGTAGCACAAACCTTCTCATTGTATTTGCATGTGAATAAACAAAGCACGCTGCGGATATGCACCTTCTTGCACGCAGCCGTAATGAAAGCCAATTTGTGAAGAAGGGAATGTATGCCATACAAAATGAAGGAAATATCCACACGACCTTTGTGAGGCTGCCAAACATCCCGAAACCTCCTAATAAGTTGGTGACGGCGCAGAAAAATTAATGCGTTGGGCAGAAAAAAAAAGCAAGAATCATTAATCCGATACAATACAACAACGAACGAAACAGAAGAAAGCCGCTTTATTTCCTGCTGTGCGATGAGCGTGTAGAGGCCGCTGCTTGGTACGTAGTAATAGACTGTTGAGTCTTCATAGGAGCATCTCAAAAATACTGCAAGGAAGCCTACGCATTTTGAATACTTATCGTGAAGCTCTCATCGCTGATCCTCGCGAATAAGCAAGAAAGGACGAGTTACACACGATCTTCTGACCGATACTCTGACGAAAGTTGTTCTATATCTCTTCGTGTGTTGCAAACTTGTGGGGGATACAGCTTCAAATTATTCAGATGCGTCAGAAGCTGGCAAAATAACTGAGTCACTAGAAATACGCTTTTTAACGCACTACAGCAATGAAGCTGGCGATATCTAGCCCAGGCACTGTTGCCCCTCACAAGCGGAGTGTAGCAGACGACAGCGGCGCGAATCCCTAAGCCGACGTCAGAGCCAGGGGGCGCCACTCAAAGATCTCACCGCCAATAAGGCTAGTGCGGTGCTAATTGTGCGGCACAGGCAGCGCCCTCTGGCAGCCGCGGCGGCAAATTTTTCTCGTACGGGGCCGGAGAAGTCAGCTGCCGCCAGCGGCCGAGGTATCGCAGAACGGCGCCTTTACGGGTGAAAAAGAAGCACTTATGCCTACTTCTACGTTTGCGGTTACAAAAACAAGGCTATAACTTCGTCGAAGAATACATTATGTTCGTTTTCGTGCGAATGTTATGAAGGAGAGCGCAGGATGAGCTCCGATAAGGTATCTGAGCACGCTTGCAGTGCTAACGTTTAAATAAGGGTTTGATCTGCTGCTATGTGTCCTGCGTTGGACGCACTGATGGCTTATCCAACGCACGCAGCATTCCGTGGGCAGTTTCTGCCTGGTTCGCGTGGCTACTCATGCAAACAGCCACCGTCGCCGTGTTAGCCCCAGCCGCGGCCAACAGGCTTCATGCACTTTCTGGGGGGGAAGGGGGGGGGGAGGAAAGAAAACGCGCGTTGGGTTTGCCGACAAGTACAGAAACAAAGCAAAGGGTTACGTACGTGAAATATCAACAAAAGTCGAGAATTTTACATCTGCTGTGTATGGATTCCTGCGCCGCTTCTGTTTACCTTGGCGCTTTCAATTGCAGCCAGATTGGTGCTTTTCCGATTTTTTTTCGTTTTCCGGTTTGTGTTATTTTGGAATCAATAGACAGGTGAGTGCGGTGAATTGGTTTTCTTTTTGTTTCATTAGTTCATTTCTAGCTCTGTGGGATCCGTCGACCTCCAAGGACGAGACTCGACCGTCAAGTGGGGAGAGAAGCGACCATGGAGGTCTGTCTTTAATGGAACGTCGAGCGGTAAGGAGAAGAAAAAGAAGCAATGCGTGCGCTCGTGAAGCGCGATCCCTGGTGATGATGATGCCAGCAAAGGGAGATTGGCCGGAGGCCATCAAGTCGATTAGGTTAGCTGGCTGCAGCAGGTTGATGGCGGTCGATGGCGATGCAGCTGTGATCTCAAAAGGATTCTACAAGCTCTATTGATATTTTTAGTTTTTTCTATACAAATAACATATATATACAATTACGCTATTTTACGACAAATGTGTTACACACATTGTGCTCTGGGGAAACGCTGACGAATTGAAAGTTACCGTATTTATTCGCATAATGATCGCACACCTGAAGTTCGTCGTTATGACTTTTTATTTCCCGCGCAATGATTGCACCCTGAACTTGCCGCAGCCATATGTCATATGTGTGCCAAGTCTAGACGACGGTGTTCGTGCTTACGTTGGCTTCCTCCTCTTTCAAAGCGGACATGGCTACGTTATTTTGCCGCGGACTTGATGGTATTAGCGATATCGGCAAGCGTGAGTTCATAATTGGCGCAGAAGAAACTCTCATAATGCACATAATGTACTCACAAAACATATAAAAAAAAAACGCGCTCGGCTGTCAGTGTCGGCAGCCGTGTCTTGATGTCCCACACTGACAGCACCACTTATTGGTCGACCCGTTCTCACCTCACAGCAAACTCGTTCCGGTGCGCTCCGTAATTCCGGTGCGTTCGGTATTAATCACTGCATTTTTTGCATCGTTCGGTGGTCATTTGATGGTCAGTGGGGTTTTTATTTTTTATTCGTTCCGTTTATTATTTTCATGAGACTTATCGTGAACATTCTGACCTGCAACTTGCGTTTCCTGCGCAGAAACTTTTTCCCGGAAAATTTACCTCGCGTAATAATCGCACCCCTAACTTTGCATAATATTTTCGGAAAAAAAATGCGATCATTACGCAATTAAGTAGGGTATATTCCATATTTTCTGCTTACTCCATGCCGCACTTGTATTTTGAATTATTCATTTGAATCACACCATGTTCCAGGGCTATATATAGACGGTCATGTTTTGCTCTGAATTTCTGCGTTTATGCGGAAGGACGCGGCTGCTGGCGTCTAATTTTTGTTTTTGTTTTTTTCGCCCACAGGTGAGGACCCCTTTGTTTTTTAGTATTTCTCAGGGCTTCCTATTTATTTGAAACCGCAGAACAGTTCACGCACGGCCCGCTTCCCGCAGTCACGCTGGCCCTGCGCACGGGATACGCGGACCGGCGAAGCGCGGTACGAGCAAAAGATGCGGCGCGGATCGACAGGGGGCGCAACTGGTTCAAATTCAGTGGCGCCACCATACCAGCGCACGAGGCCAATACTAGGACTTTGCTATGTTGGTTTGTACGGACAATTGCGCGACCTCTACGTCAGGCTAAGAAAACCCACTATTGGTGGGCACACACAGCGCTGCTATGCCATCACTGCGGAGGCGCTAGAGTCGTAACAGGTGGCCGCCGAAGAGCGCGCGGCATTGCGCTATGTCAGGGGAGTCCAAAACTCCGTAGAGGCGGTGGAGAGAAGTCCAAAGTGGGACTGCAAGTTGTAACCCTGCTCCCTCCTTATTTTGTAGCGAAAGCTACGCTACCTCGGGCAGTCTTCGCGGAGTGACCGGTTTTGACCTTGAGAGCTGGAGGTCAAACCACACCCCCTTCCGCAAGCGCCCGGCACTGCAGGAGCAGCGGCCCGATGTCGCGGAGAGATAGGCGGCAGGGGAGAGACAGGCAGCCTAATCCTTGTGACATATATTGTAACTTATAAACGGAAGAAGCCTATTGGCGGTGAGAACTTTGAGTGGCGCCCTCTAGCTCTGACGTCGGCTTAGGGATTCGCGCCGCTGTCGTCTGCTACACTCCGCTTGTGAGGGGCAACAGTGCCTGGGCTAGAAATCGCCCGCTTCGTTGGTGTAGTGCGTTAAAAAGCGTATTTCTAGGGGCTCAGTTGTTTTGCCAGCTTCTGACGCATCTTAATAATTTAAAGCTGTATCCTTCACAAGTTTGCAACACACCAAGAGATATATAGAGAACAGCTTTCTTCAGGGTATTGGTCAGAAGATCGTGTGTAACTCGTCCTTTCTTGCTGATTCGCGAGGATCAGCGATCAGAGCTTCTCGATAAGTATTCAAAATGCGTAGGCTTCCCTGCAGTATTTTTGAGATGCTCCTATGAAGACTCAACAGTCTAATACTACGTACCAAGCAGCGGCCTCCACACGCTCATCGCACAGCAGGAAATAAAGCGGCTTTCGTCGGTTTCTTTCGTTGTTGTCTTGTATCGGATTATAGTTTCTTGCTTTTTTTTTTTGCCCAACGCATTAATTTTTCTGCGCCGTCACCAACTTCTTATTAGGAGGTTTCGGGATGTTTGGGAGTCTCACAAAGGTGGTGTGGATATTTCCTTCATTTTGTATGGCATACATTCACTTCTTCACAAATTGGCTTTCATTGTATACGGCTGCGTGCAAGAAGTTGCATGTCCGCAGCGTGCTTTGTTTATTAACATGCAAATACAATGAGAAGGTTTGTGCTACGCCACCACGATTGCGCCCTAAACAACGTGGTCCACAGTACTCGAAGGCGCGCGGCTTTTGTGCTCCGAATTCCTATTGTAATTATATCGTTATCCTAACGAACTGACCCTCAACTCGAACAATGATGACATGATTACGGTGTTGAAGGCATGATATACTCGCTAACTAACGTAATAAAAAGTATACCTGCATATATTACAAGACTAGAAACCGAAGAAGAATTCCAAGTAGCTCTTTTTTGCTTTTCAAGCCTTCCAGGCGCGAAGAACAAATCCTATTCTACTCGGGATGACGTTCTACGATTTGAAGTAAATTACTTTTACTCTCGTGTCCTGGACTGAGGACCCGGCCCACTAACCAGATCAATTTAATTGTTAAACAAAGTTTTTCCCTCCTCCCCTTCCTCCTCCTCCTCTTAAATGCAGTTTACCTATAACGCATATCCGAATATCGGGAAGATATGGCTGTGCAAAATGTTCCGAAATATCCCCCCAGGTCTTAACAAACATATATGTTTTACTATAAATTCAACGAAGACGTGACTCGTTTTGCTCAATAAACCTCCATACTGGTTAGATGCCCGGTATAGAATCAGCACGCGCGTATATACACACTGGGTTATTTGGAACTCAACCTACAGTTTTTGCAGTCTATACGCCTCGAGCGCGGCCTGTAGGGGCGCCACTGAAATCCCCCTAGCGGCCCGTTTCGAAAGCAGGCGCGGGAGTCCCCGGCCCGCTCCCCCTGTCGCCGTTGCTTTTGGGGCTCGTTCAAGACAGCAATTTACCGCTTGTCCGCGTTCGAAATACCGAATAACGTGGAGCAGGCACTCTGTTTGCAAGCCTGGTGTGTTCACGAGAGTATAAACGTTTATGACGCGATCTTAGAAAGATCTATATGAGCGCCGGGCGTGTGTCATAGGCCGGCGTCCCGAAGCCAGTATTTGCATGCAGCTGATTGCAATTCCACTGCCCTGAAATTTAGTGGCAGTGTCTCCGTAAGCAGTGTTTCCTCCGATGGTCATGTTGCGGCCATACACACTATGATGTAAATCGACTTTGTGCACTACAAAATCCAGCGGAGCACTCATACCTGACAGCACGAAAGTTACGCCTGCCAATATCACATATCAGATATTGATCAGTACCCTGAACAAACCAATGCGGCATAAATTTCGCAAACATTGTACCAAAGAAGTACGATGGATAATGCAAAATTACACTCCGGAGTCAGCACACGACGACAAATTTAATGCTGGGTCGTCTTGTCCCGAGGTGAGCGCTCGCAAGAAATTCATCTGTTACATTTATCCTCCACGCGTACGAGAAGCGCGAAGATGGGCTTATAGAGTAATCCGCGTCCGCGACCAAACTCTTCTTCGAAACATCGTCGTATGACACTGGGAGACTGCAGAATCTAGAATAAACCGAAATCAGAGACCCTTATCAGATACGACACTCTTCCAACGAGTCCGTGTGTACGAGATTTCGGCGCACGTTAAGGATCTCCAGGTGGTCAAAATTAATCCGGAGCCATCCACTACGGCGTTCCTCATCGTCTCCGTTGCGTCGGCGCGTTAAACCCTGCAATCAATCAATCAATCAACTCTTTCAACGACACCTCGTATTTCTTGTGAACTGCCTACCTTGTATTCTTAAAAAAATGCGTCCGCCGAGTGATCAGCCGTTCGTTGAAGGCGAAAAACAAACGAAAAATGAACACGCAGCTTGTGTGTGTGATAACAAAAACGTTCATTCGTTGATTTCGCTCCGCATTTGTAAATAACGATAGTTGGGCGTCCTCCTCCTCACCCCCCCCCCCCCCCCCCCATGCCTAGCGAAAATATCAGCGCATTTCGGATCTAGTTGGTCTGGTGATTACTACCTTGCTCAAACAATTAAACCTCTTTAGCATTTCAGAAGCTGCACTCGGTTTTTTTTTTCATTCCCGTACGACTATTCTATTTATTCCTGACTTGCAGACCATTCATTTTCCCGTGGTTTCATTAACATATACCTTGGTTCTTACTATAAGGCATGAGTGAACACATATCTGACAATGCACAGCCTTTGAGTGTACTTAACATTTTCGCGTGGCTTATATTCCCATGAAAGGCACAAGTTTTTGTCAGCTATTGGGTTATCACATCCCTGAAACATATTTTTCTACGACGTACGTACTCGAAGCAAAGCCGCATTTGTTGTCTGCGCTGCAAAACGAACCAACCTCTTACAGTGCCAATATTAGGTCTAAACGAGGTAACAATAAATAGAATTCACTTGTGCTGACGTGTTCGAAGGTGACAGCGGTGATATGCTGCTGCCGTCGCCGACGCCCGCAAGAGCGGCCAAGAAGCGCGCAGAACCGCCTCCCCGGGTAGCTCTTGTTAGCGTTCGAGCGCTCTACCAAGACGCAGCGGTTTTTTTAAGCACCCTAAACGTGCAGTTAGCTTGCAGACGTCACCATAACAAGTAGTTTAGTGCGCGGAAAGGCAAAGAGAAGCGAAAGAGAACCAAAACACTGCATGACCACCTATCAGCCACGCAGCGCTAATCCCGCAAACGCCGCGGAGAAGCGGCGGCAGGCGGCGCAGCGATCGCGAATCTCGAGGCGTATAGTGCATGTCGGCAAACTTTCATGCCTTGACAACGTAAAGTGATGTGACAAAACGCGTTCGAGCGTTCGGCAAGGTTGCAAAAACTGTTTTACCTGACATATGATTACCGGGAATCGTGATGCCTTCTGCCAAAGCCGACAGCCCTGAAGGCCTAGAATTTGTTTTGGTCTTCCATCTTCGCTGTTGTCGGTTATTAGCTGCTGACTGTTCCTTTTGTTCGAATGCTTACATGAGAAGCTGACGCCTAGCTCCGACTCTTCGCGCTCCGCACAGGACCGGCTGCGCAAGGAATGGGGTGGCGCCGGCAATGTTTCTCCCGTAGCGGTATCCAAAACTATACTTTAATTGACACCATGAGCTATTGTATGCGATTTTAAGCCTATTATTATGATAAAAAGTTACCCACACGCCAATTCTGGTGCGGACAAGCATCATACGTTGACCGAGCGCAAAGAAACAGCAGGGAGAGCGATCCTGAGTGAAGCAGACGACAAATGCGAGAATCCCTAAGCTGACGTCACGGAGGCGCGCTTCGCAGCGCCGCCTGTGTTCGCGCTCACCGCCAATAGAATAAAGGTTACAATGGAACTATTCGGATGTTTTCTTTATCCAGTCCATTGTAAGGGTTACAAGCGTGAAGTTAAAAGCGGTTTATAGGTTACATTATTGATTTATAGGTTACATCAACACAATTTTACATGTACCCTTTACGTTGTAACCTAATTGTAAAAGAGGTGCTTGTCGCGCCATCTCTCCCTGCGCCCTGTGATTTCTCCGTTGCATGACGGGATACAGATGGCAGCATCCACAGGTCCGGTGGCCGCGTTTCGCGCCACTCGAGCCTTTTCACCGCTGTGGTTCACCTATGATGAAGCGAGGATTGCTGTTACACAAATTGTTTGTCAGAGTGAGTCGCGGAGGCAGCGGCGAGCCTGCTCATGACCGGAAGCGGTACACGGCCGTTCTTTTACGACCTTCAAGTCCGCATGCCCCGGCGCCAGTGGGGGCGAACTCGGTAGTGTATTCCCGCAACGGTTTGCGCGTTTTCATTGGATGTATGTTTTCACTGGGGTCTTTTCAAATGTAATATTTGAACAAACAGCATACGAGAGGAATCTTCCTTACCTGACTGGCTGTTTGGCTGTGTATTTTTTTTTTTCGCCACGGCTATTGAATGAAATCACGGGCTTGCTTCGTTGCATCAGATTAGACCGGAAGATCGGGCAAGCCGGTTCATTGCAACAGATAAGGGAGCTCATGTCGTGCTTTTAGCGGTGTTAGTAGAGCGTCAGCTTGTGCGCCTTCGCCATCTGTTGAGCGTTTCGTTTAACCTCTTGTCTGCAGTGTTGCTATCGCTGAGCGCCAGACATCCGCTAAAAAGCAATGAGAAATCCACCAGATTCCGCTAGATTATAAAACATATCCGCTAAATTTTCCGATGGGGCCTATTTTATTTAAAAAACCGTGCCATTTTGTATGATAAATACCTTTATCATACCTAAAAGCTCCCCAAAACTACGAGAGCTGAAATAACATATAAAAGAGTCTTCCAAGGAATCTAACTAGAACACCTGAGGCTTCAGTGCTGTGGTGGTCATCATTGGTCAACCTCATCACAGATGAGCCTAAAAGTTATAAATGTTCACACTGATGAAAAACAAAAACTCACAGGTCAACGAAAAACACATCGAGGTCTTCGTCGCCGCTGTCGTCGTCTGACACTATCTCCACAGGACCGCTGGTACTTGTTGAGGGACCAGAAAGGTGGCTCGGTTGCACATACCTTGCAGATGGCCCGATTGCACCAACAACTGCCGCGGGAAGTTCGTAATCAAAACAACTTTTCTGGTGTCGCTTCAGCCCCGCTCTTACGACGAGGATGGCGTTTGTTTTTCAAGCTTCAGCTTGTTCCTCAGCTTGGATTTTACTATGTTAAGCTGACTACTTTGTCATTTCAATACGGCAGCCCGAGCATCGACGTGCCAAATCTGGCCAGCTCGGCGAACGGGTTTTCGCCGCAGGCTTCCTTACAAGAGTGAACTTGACACCAAAACGACTGCGTGGACGATATTTGCTTCCAGTTCAGGAGGGTGATATTGCTCCACTGGTTTCGAATTTTTCCGATTGTCTCAGAGGGCACTGCCATTGCTTCCAGCAGAGGAATCAATGGCTCCTTCACGACGAAGAAAGCGTTTTCGACCGATAAGAGATGTTTTCTGGAGAACTGTGATGTTGTCGGGAAGTCGCTGTCTGATTTGATCTACTAGCGTGGTAATAAACCTTATGCAGTTTTCTCGCCCCACAGCTTCATGTGCGAGAGAGACCCCGTCGGTCTCCTGAGCTTTCACGTTGCATACGTACGTCTCAAACAGGTAGCCCAGATATGGCTTGGAGTTCAAGTGGTCCTCCAGTCTGCATGTCAGAACGTCAGTCTGCTCTGTCGGAATTACGACTTTTTTAACCAAGCTTGAAAGCAAAGTCATGGGTTCTTTCAGCAGCTTTGTTTGGTCCGTATCTTTCGTCTCGAATGCCTTCTTAACCTTCTGAACATCTGCCAGAGTCGGTCTCAAAAAAAGCAAGTACCCCAGATTGATCTGGTTTTCGTACATACCATGTAGCACCTCTGCCGCATACCACTTTTCAGTCCGCCTTGCCATCTCGAAGTGCGCCTTCAATTCGGTCCACTGGTCTACGATCCTTCATACGGCTATTTCGTGGGATAGCCACCGCGTCCTGCACGCTTGCACAATCTTCAGTGGTTCATCGCCGTCATTCATTACACCGTAGAACTTCTTGTACACAATTTGCCGGGCAGGGGATCTTGCGAACCAGTTGTACGTTTCGCTTATTAGGTATTCCAAGTTTCTCGGTAATGCTTCCGCTGTAGCAACCGACGTGGCCAGCTGCAAAGAGTGGCAGGCGAAGCGGATCAGTACGAGGTGGGGAGCCTCAGCTTTCAACTTCCGATGAACGCCATTATTGATCGTCGTCATAACGCTCGCGTTGTCTGTCCCTACGCCTCTCATCATTTCCAGTTTAAGACAGTGCTCCATTAGAGTGGATTTAACGGCCGCCACAATTTCATCTGCCGTGCACACTTCCAAGGTGCACAAGTTAAGGAATGTGGTCACGATCCTTGACTTGGTGACACTGAGATAGATGATAAAAATGGCAAGGAATTTTGTGACACTGATGTCGGTCGACTCATCAATGATCAAGCTGTAATAGCTGTCCCCAATGTCCTGGGCCAGATTCGCCTTGAAGTGTGGGCCAAGAACGTTCTAAATCCCGGAAGCGCACTTGGAGCGGCGCATTTGAACGCTCTTGCAGCTTGGCTGTCAGGAAACGACTTGGCACAAGTGATCGGCAGTCATAATTGAAGAATGTTCGGCGATAAATAGATCAGTTCTGCCCTCAGCGGCATTCCCTGGTTGGACTTGCCATTTTGTAGTGAAGCCCAGTTGCTTCTGGATTGAAGAACTGCAAGCCTGTTCCCTATGCTTCTTGCTGTTCGCATGAGCTTTCAGGTCTGAATATCTGCTGCCTAGTTGACAGCCGCAGTTCTTGCACACCGCAACTTGTTTTCCGTCAGCAGACGCTTTGCATTGCAGCCATTTGCTGAGCAAGGGATCCTTCAACCACTCCGTCCTGAACTTCTGCGAATATACCACTTTCGGCATAACTCAATAGAAAAGGGAGTCAGGTTAGACGGAGAATAAAGAGAACCGTTTTTAGACACAGAGCAGTCGGACGTCTTCCTTTGTTCTCTGCAACTTCGAACACAAAAAACAAAAAGTCGGTGGCTGCTTCGCCAATCGCCTCGCTTCCCGCCGGGACTACAAGCGCCGCCTGCCGCTTGCGGTGCAAACAGCGAGCCAGCCCGCTCCCGGCATATAGTGCCTAGAATATAGTCTAGGCACTATACCCTGCACGATAGCGGACTCACTGCTTGCACGGCAAGCGGCAGGGGGCGCGCAGAGTCACGGATTGGTGAATCGCAGTTCGTCTGTTGTGTTACTTAGAAAGTGATCGCCGCTTTGAAACCTCACGGATTTTGTCTGGGATAGGCGGAGCAAATGAACAGGAGCCCTCCTACCCTCTGAAGTTAAACAATTTCTGCAATTTTCGAGGACACGGAAATGATTTTTTGCAGGGCGATTTTAAATCGGTGCACTGCGTGTGGTATCCGCCAGAAATCCACTATGTATGAAAATGGCTTGTTAAAATGGCTTGTGTGGCTTGTGGGGCTAAAATGGCTTGTGTGGGCTCGGCGGCACATGTGCGATGGCTTGGGCTCACCGGAACCCTGTCTTTCTGACGCAGCTCCTGCTCTTGGCCTGCTTCCCGCCCTTGCCTGGTGAAATCCCTGGCACCGCTATCAACGCGATCCCAGGAATCTACGTGCCCTGCTTGGAGGCTCCAGTGCCGGCCGACAGCCAATCTAGCGATCTTCAAAACTGGCGCGTGCAGCAGCGTCATTGCCCCGTGGAGAACACGTCAACCTGGCTGCCCTCTTCCTTGCGCATACTCCACGAACGGTCAAGGGGAACCGGATCGGCATCGACAACCCACGCAGCCTACAAAGAGCATCCCCGGACCTGCGGCTCGCTCAGTGGGCTCGGCGGCACATGTGCGATGGCTTGGGCTCACCGGAACCCTGTCTTTCTGACGCAGGTAACAAACCGCTTGTCTTTGCTCACGCGACGTACGCGTTATTCCGCCTTGCTTGTGCTGCCGGGCCCACGGTGTTGCTGTTCCATTGCTCTTGATTGCGGTCGTGTTCTGTTGAAATTATTGCTGTTGTGCGGAGATATTGAAGAAAACCCCGGTCCGGCAACCCGTTCCGCTCCCACCGACGAACCTTGTGACCTAATGGCAGTACTTAATGACATTAAAAAAGGCCAGTCAACGCTGCTTAGCGAAATGAGATCAATGAAAGCTAAACTCACCGAAAATGACGCAATTTTCGAGGACATAAAGAAACGTTTATCTAAAATTGAGGAGGACTGCACTTCCATTGTAAGCATTAAAACACAGGTGCAGGAAATTCAACAGCTAGCTGAGGGGAACGCGAGTGAAATCTCTCATTTAGCCTCCCGCCTTGACGACTCCGAAGACAGAGCCCGACGCCAAAACTTGCTTTTCTTTGGGCTAACCGACACCGCAGGCGAAACGTGGGCACAGTCCGAAGCAAAGGTAATTAGTCACTGCTCAGCGAAACTGCAGATAAACATCGAACCACGTGACATTGAACGCGCACACAGGCTTGGTGCATTCCATCCCGATAAAAAAAGACCGGTGATCGTAAAATTCACCCATTTTAAGGATAAGGATCGCATCCTTGGAGCGAGCTGGAAAATTAAAGGGTTGGAGGTTACTGTCTCCGAAGACTTCTCGCCCAACACACGCCTAGCCCGCAAAAAATTGACAGAATTCGGCAAAACACAAGGCACCCCCTACAAGCTCCGACACGACAGACTGAAGCTTGGCGATGCCACATACATGTACGATCATAGTAGTAAAAAGGTAGTGCGGCGCGATTCATAGCGGTTTACGAACACAGTTTCCAGTCACCATAACAGTGTTGTATCATTCATTTCTACGAACATCAGAAGCCTGCTTCCCAAACGTAATCTACTAAGTAACATTGTCTCCTCAACTGATTGCAAATTTGTAATACTTACCGAGACCTGGCTAAATCAATCCATATGCAACACAGAAATACAGCATTCCTTCCCAGATTTCGACATTTTCAGATGTGATCGGGACAACAGACGGGGCGGCGGGGTCCTGATTGGGGCTCATCGTAGTTTGCAGTGTTCTCGTATTATTATCAGCTCCCCACTCGAAATTATATTTATTCGCTGCACAGCTGCATACCCTCCGGTAATAATGGGTGTATGTTATCGCCCTCCATGTGCCGGCACGTCGTTTGTGTCCAGCTTTCACGATGCGTTGCACTTGATTTCAATCCTACACCCCAACACGCGTATTGTAATTTTCGGCGATTTTAACTTCCCGTCTATTAATTGGTGTGATCTCGCTATCACGTCAGCAAACAAAAGCGTCGAAAGCGATTTCATAAACACGTGTCTCACATTCGGTCTTTCGCAGCTGGTCACATCACCCACGAGAACTACAAACTACTCCAACAACATACTTGACCTGGTTCTAACGTCAGACCCTAACAGTTTCTTTCCACTCACCTATCTAGACGGAATCAGTGACCACGCAGTTATTCATGGTACATTTCAGTGTCAACACAAACGCCCACACGAAGCATTGAAAACAATAACGCTCTACGACAAAGGAAATTATCTCGAGATGAACGCCGAGTTGAGCCATTTCTGCGATTCATTCTTGTTGGATATTGAACAGCGGTCTGTTGAAACAAATTGGTCCCTCTTTAAGCACGAAATGCGACGCTTGATTGCGAAATACATACCTACAAAAAAAATAACAGAACGCATCGCATCCCCATGGTTCAATGCCACTTTAAAACGGCTGAAAAGAAAAAGGAATAGGCAATTCAAAACCGCGAAATCTTCTGCTAACACACGCGCATGGGAAAAGTACCGAGCAACATCGAAAAAGTTTGAGTCACTCCTATCTAAAACCAAACGTACCTTCTTTTCATCAACTTTACCAAGCCTCATCCGCACAAACCCCAAACAGTTCTGGAAGATAATTAACCCCAAGAACACAAACCCGAGTGTGTCACTGCTTGACACATCTGGAAATGCCATCCCTGAATGCCACGTCGCCGAGGCCTTAAACTCTTCTTTCTGCTCAGTATTCACCCGCGAACCGGATGACGGCCCTACATCCTTTCCTACTCAACTGCTCACCAACATGCCCAGCGTTACATTCTCACCGCACGGCATCTCAAACGTCATTGACTCTTTGAAATTAACCTCGGCCTCTGGCGTTGACTGTATCAATGCAAAAATCCTCAAAAACACCAAGCACATCTCAAGCATCATCCTTAGCCACATCTTCCAGCAGTCCCTCTCCACCGGTTGCGTGCCACAAGATTGGAAGATTGGTAAAATTGTTCCTGTACCCAAGAAAGCCTCTGATAACACCTTCCGTCCAATTTCCCTGACATGTGTTTGCTCTAAAATAATGGAACATATAATTTACACACACGTAGCCAGCTTTTTAAAATCTGTTAACTTCTTCCACCCCAACCAACATGGCTTCCAAAAGGGCCTCTCCTGTGACACTCAGTTAGCACTCTTCTTAAGCGACATAAATTCTAACCTGGACGTTAACACCCCTGTCGATGCAATTTTCCTAGATTTCGAGAAGGCCTTCGATAAAGTCCCCCACAAGCGCTTGTTGTTAAAACTTTCACACCTAAACCTTGACGCACACGTATTCGCATGGATTTCCAACTTTCTAACCAACCGACAGCAGTTCGTATACGCTAACGATAACTCTTCCTCTCTGTCCCCTGTCCTCTCCGGTGTTCCCCAAGGTACCGTTCTCGGACCTTTACTTTTTCTCATATATATAAACGATTTACCAGTTGACATTTCTTCGTGCATTCGATTATTCGCAGACGACTGCGTCATTTATCGCCCCATTGTTGACCTCACCGATAACTCAGTGCTCCAACAAGACCTACGTAAGATTGACGAATGGTGTAGAAAATGGCTAATGGTCATTAACGTTAACAAAACATTTCTTATGTCATTCCGTAGGCGTCAGTCTTATCGCACATACAACTACTCCTTAAATGGCTCTGTCATCTCTTCTGTATCGTCCACTAAATATCTAGGCATTCACATTTCCCGTGACATTTCATGGTCATCCCACATAAACCGCATTACAAATGACGCGAATCGTACGCTTGGCTATCTACGACGTAACCTGAACTTGGCTCCACCCTCCGTGAAACTACTAGCCTACGAAACACTTGTCCGGCCTAAACTAGAATTTGCGTGCGCTGACTGGGATTCACCACAAGCTAACTTATGTACCCTCCTCGAATCAGTCCAGAACCGTGCAGCCAGGTTCATCTTCTCTGATTATTCTTACCATTCTAGCGTAACACATTTAAAATGTAAAGCTAACTTGCCCTCCCTTAAAATTAGACGTAAAGTTGCGAGACTTTGCCTATTTCACAAATTTTACAACACGTTATCATGTGGCAGCTTGTTCATAAAAACCGCTCACCACCCATCGAATCGCATAAACCATTCCAAAGCAGTTTACCCCCCCCCCCCCCCCCCCCCACGCACGCACATCTGCATACCTTCATTCATTTTCCGTACTGACAGACATCGACTGGAACGGCCTCCCCGAAAACATCATTGCTCTCACGAATCCGGCGCGCTTCAAAGCGGCCATTGAAGAATATTTGTACTAATTTTGCCATGTTTTTCACTCTTTATTGTGCACTCTTTTTTTAAGCATTTGTACCGAAACCGTTCGTACTTATATTTTGTAACCTTGTAAACTTGCTTGCTTGTAACCTGTACCTATACTTGTAACCTTTTGTTTTCATCCACCCCTCATGTAAAACCCCGCCCACTGGGGTCTTTGAGGTATTTGTAAATAAAAAAAAAAAAAAAAACGATCCACTAGCCGGTAGACTAATTTTTTCCCCGTCAGAATAAATGAAATCCGCCAGGATTAGCGCTAAATTGGCATCACTGCTTGTCTGGGCCATCGGGCACACTCAACAAGTGATTGGCCCGTGTAATTGTCGGATAGCTCTGGTTGAATAATTGAATTTTCTTCCCGTTAAGCACTTATACTATCGCACGATTCTCTGTGAATTATCGTTTTGTTTCAGCCGTCACGGAACGCTCACTTTTCTCGCTTGATATCTTCGGAATTGTGTCTAGTTTATTCGTCTTCTAGGAGCCTGTTCGGGTAAACACAAGTACATAGTGCATTTCCGAAAAGTCGTCCACTAAATGCTGCTCAAAATTTCTAAACTGATTCTTCTCTATATGCCTCTTTATTTCTGCGAAGTTTTTACTCCTGAGCGGGTAAATTTTGTGATGGTCATTTTGTGTCAGCGGATCATTTTCACCATGTAAGGGGCTCATTATTCTGATTTGCAGAAATCTCTCGTTGATTTATTCGCGTGGAACGCAGGGCCAATGGCTGTGACCGTGATCCCAGTGCAAAGTAGTAAAGCTCCGTTAGGGGATGTATGAGGCAGCATGCAGGCTTCTGGATTGTTGTTTACAGATGACATAGAAATTGTGACTAGTTTGTTTACAGGCTGGGCTGGCCAAGTTACTCTTAGAGGCAAACATGGGTGCTGTACCCGCATCGATGCCTGGCTGATCGAAAAGTATGCTTTCATGTGAACACCTATGATATGACTTATCAGCATTACTGTTTTGTTACAGACAGTGTTCCTTCAGCTGACAACCAAGACTCCGCCGAGTATGACACAAATGGAAATGAAGTCTGATTTCACTGGAAACAACGGCATGAAGATGCGAAAACTGGAACATATCTATTCAAATATTCTATGTAAAGATTGCAACCAGGCCTGCACAGACAAAAAGTAGCTTAAAATGATTCACCTTTAAAAATGCCACGTCTTTCTTCAAGTAGTGCTATAGTGTTTTATACTTCCTACCGTATTTTGCCTCATGCTTAGCGACTCTTTCTATCAGTTTGTTACTGCATGTAGATTATAAATTAACGTAACGATGTCCTAAGCATAAAGCTGTGTAGTCTTTCATCAACTACAGCTAGTCTATTTCATGGGTTGTTTTGCTGGCTACAGCAGAATATTACAAAAAAGAGCTCTTTAATAAATTTCCACTTGTTAGTGAGTGCTCGTGTTGTGTTCTTCTCTTCGTCTTATCAAGTTTGTGGTGTTCTGTCATTATAAATGTATACCAACTGGCCCAGCAGTCAACCTTTTTGCATTTTAACCTAGATAACCCTTCCGGCCATTACAGGTACAAAGAGTCTATTGGACCTCCTGGAAATGATACTTGAAGATCAGTGCAAACTCTAGGTGTATCCACTCCCGCAACACATCTCCATGGAAAAAAATTGTAAGTCTACGGTTCCTTGTTTATTAAAGCAGAAAATCAAAACACTGACAAGAACACTTTACTGAAATGAAAGACTTTGCGGTTTCTACAGGGGGCCTTGTTCAAAATAAAATTGTTAGTACCGGGGGGGATATGACGTTCGTGGTGTTGCCTGCTGCACTATCAATGATTCCACATGGAGGTGCGAAAGTGGTTGTTTTTTCTCTTTTGCAAATGTATGTGCAGCACCCAAGTTTTATCGCGTGGCCCAAAATTTCTGCCTGCTCTGGGTGAGTTGCAAGAACATCGGGCGACATAAACTGAACACGGCACGATGAAAATTCGGGAGTGTTGGCCGGTATGAGTACAGTTGCTTCGCTTGTTCTTAAAGGAGCCATGAAGAGAAAACACAAGTTTGGTTCATTCGAAAGATTGCCTCGTTAGAACCATAACGACACCACTTATAACGCAAACTTCGCTCAAATAAGCTACATAATTAGGAAAAACGGGAATGGTCATGCGACCCACCAGCTCATTTCCCGCAACAGAACCTATGCCGTCACATGGGCTAAGCTCTGCGATTGGCGGAGGCCGGCAAAAGCAAACGCATGTTAGGCAGGGCTTACAGTTTGCATAACGAGCTAAATGCCCGTGAAACATACTGCACATTCTTTTTATGACAAAGAACGGTGGAGTAAACGGTTGAAGTTCCGAACGAACACGCAAGCGTGTGCGCCAATGCGTACGAAACAACCGCCTGGCCGAGCTCGACATCTCGCCGTCGCGCAGACGAATTTTCGGGTTCGAGGCGCTCTGACCTTGGAGGAAAAATGCCGTAAACACCGCGCATTGACGCTCGTATCTTTCTGGTCGAAGCAGAGAGCTCGCGCGAACGGCTTTCCATACACGACACCGGCCAACTGGCATAAGCGATACTGCTACTGAAGTTGAACTATTATTAACCGTAATAAAAATACGGCACATACGTACCAGTCTGTATTCGTCCGTGGCGACGGCGCTGACGAGGCAGCGGTGCCGACGGCAGGGCGTTCGTCTGTTGTGGCTACCGCGGAATGGTCGCTTTCCCGTCCACCGCGTATCCCACAACTCTTGCCGCTCGTGCACTTAGAAGCATTGAGCGTTCAAGTGGTGTGAGGTTGTTAAATGCAAGCCCGAGCTCCTCGGCGAGAGTTTTGTTCTCCGGATCAGGCGATTCCATGACTAGGGCTGCGGGTGCACTAGGTTTTACTAGCATTTTTAAAATGGCCGCCGTCTCGGTCGACTCCCGCGTGTGGGTGCTATATGGAGTCGACATACTAAGTATCTGTTTCATGGACCGGCCCGTGTGACACCATTGCTCACGTCACCAAATGTGCAATTTTAGCGGGAGATTTAAAAGTTTGGCTTAAATTGCCTTATTTCTCAGTGAATAAAGCATCATTTGCTTCCGGGAAAGCGCTTGGGGTACTATGAAACACCTAATCTTTCGAATAAAACAAACTTTTGTTTTCTCTTCATGGCTCCTTTAACTATGCTGCAAAAGTACTCTGTGTAATGATGAACAAACTACTGTGAAATTACTCTAAATTACGTAAATTGATGTACCTCTGGTGTGGCCTGGCCTATAATTCAATTCTCTATTCTTCATCTTTATTTCCATGCAATGTAATTATAGTGCTTCGAATGCCTGTGGTTTGGTGTTGGGGCTCATGGTGGCACTGGATTTTGTTCTTTTTCTATTTTTTGTAGATGGCTTTGCAAGGTGGGGAAATCTAAGTGACGGCCCCTCAAATATATACCTCCATCTACGGCAGCAGACAACAAGTTCAGATGACCTCTGGAAATCTTCAGTGTGCCCTGATTTCGTGCCTGCTTGTGCACTACCCAAGTGCTTGTTTTCATGCTGCAAATTTATATGCCAGGAGAACTTTCGTTGAAAAGACAGATTGCAATTCGCCAGAAAGCTTGTTAGTGCTGCAGAAAAACGTTAGTGTGTGAATCTACAACTCAGATGTAATTAAAATGACAAACCTAAGAGCGAAGTGTAAAATGGATTCGTAAAGACGAATGAATCCCGTGTGTGAAGTTAGATTCTGGGTGACACGGAGAATGCAGCGAATACAGCCCTAAATACTGCTTTGTATGAAACAGTGGTTTTATAATAAATGTTCTTCCTTACTTCCTCGTCTCGTCCACAATTTGTTCAATGGCAGGATCCAAACAATCCGAAATATTGGAATACTTTCCATACATCCGCGCAGCTATTAGGGTGAAAAATCTGTATATTTGGCCGTGTTTGTGAAGTAGATCACGCAGCGTTTATTAAACAGGTACAATTAAGGATATATGACTAAAACGAATTCTACCTTATATAGAAATATAGGAAACGCCTAATACTCGTTAAGGGACAAGAATAAGATTAGGGTGGTTCGCAGCTTTGGTGCTTTTTAAGGAATAGTCCTCATGTGTTATTCCTTAAATATGGGTACTATGTATGTTCTGAAATACTCATGCCAAACTTCTTAAAATGCGCTCCTATAATATGTACAAACATAAGTGCACGTATTGCACGATTTTTTTTCCAAGTGGTCCCACAATAATCTTTGGATTAAGGCTATGTTATCACAGCTTTGGCGTCTCTTTTGAAGTACGCTGTCAAGTGCATCTAATCTGGCTTATTTAGCGAAATGTGGTTTCACTAAAGCGTAACTTCATTCCTGCAATTTACTATAAGAGGTTTCATGCATGTGTGATGCTCGTTTCTTAAACGGCACAAAGCTGATGCCAACATCAAATTTAGTCATGCCTGTTCATATGCCTCAAGCGTTGCCAATATTCTCCAAGATTTTTGAGTGACAACTTGGGTAATGACTATCGAACAGGTCGTCTTATGCATATACATATGGATGCATATAGGTATATTAAGAGAATATTTTCGAGCTTTATGGTGCCGCAATTTTACTAATTATAAAAGTAACTTTTATTTTAGTATATCCTTATTGTAATGTTTGCACAGCCTCAATAGTGGCCGGCAGTTCATTGAAGAGACGTACAAAAAAATCACCCCACCTCCCCGAAGGGAATCGTGAGGAAATGCGAATGCATTCCTTTTGCGCGAGAGTGCGCGGAATTTATAATGAATGAGGAGACGGTGATTTGTAGCGTAACCATTTATTTAACACCTGTTTGTGTTGTCGTTGTACTTGACGGCCACGATCACTGCCTTGTGGTCGGTAAAGTGCACAGTCAACGGGTCTTTGAGAAGCATGCGGGCGTGGGAGAGTGGGGCGAGCGTCGAGAGGAGAAGCACCGAAGCACCTCGCCTACCCTCGCCTACACTCTCCCACACACGCGGGGGCTCCGGCGAGCTCCCGCGATGCGAGCGCCCTCACACTCCCGAGCGCGCTCCTCCTCTCCACTCACTCGCCGCTGATCCGCCCGCACCACCTGCTCCGGTTGCTAGGGGAGAGGAGGAGCGCGCGCGCTCGCAGCTGTTGCTATGGGAGAGGGGGTGAGAGCGGAGAGATAACACCTGCGGCCGCGTGGACACCGCACGGCGCCTGACATGGCTCGCCTAAGAAATGCATTCGCATTTAATACACTCGATGCTTTCCGAGTTTAGACTGCGCCATAAAGAGCGTTGTTGCAGATATCGTCTTCCACTGACGCATCCTGCGTTAACCGCTCCGGAAAGGCGACATCGGCGGCTCTCCACAGCGACGTCGGCGGAAACGCGCTAATATGCAGCATAACACCTTGCAGGTGTGTGGCCTTGCACGGCGGCAGATGTCACCATATAAAGGTATACATGCCGAAAGCTAGAAAGTAACCTATAACTCGGTAACCCTTACGTGTATACTTATATAAAGATTACTGAGATATAGGTTACTTTTGTACCTTATAAATTATGGGTTAGAAAAATTCGAAAATGTATACCTCTATTAAGGGTTACCCAGCTTACAATGTATTTTTGGATGACACCAGCGCGAACTTAAAGGGGTCCTGCAATACCTTCCGCCGATACGTGGATGTACATGTAACCAAATAAAGCAATGTATTAGCAATCTCCTCCCGCAAGAATTTTGTTGAAGCGATGAGTATTCGCTGAGAAATCGTAAATCAAAAACCGCGCATTATCGTCGCGCCGCGTTTCCTCCTCCTTTCAACTTACTCTCCGCTGTTGACGGCGAGCGAGCCTTTCCTCCCATGATGCTTCGCTCCTCGGCGGTGACGTACTTCCGCTATTGCGCTGCTCACACAGCCGTCTGCTACGGGCAAGCTTTGTTGACACCATCAATCCCGCACTCCGCTCAAGGCTGGAAAAGCGAATGAAAAATCTGGCCCCATGTGTGCGGCGGCCTGGCCTTGCCCTTTCGCGGTGTACGTTGCTGCAGAACTTTGCTATCGGAGGCACGCGACTTTTTTATCGGCGGCGAACTCGCAGCCGCACGGGGAGGATCCTGCGCTCGCTCCCTTGGATGCACAGCGCACTGTTTATCCAAAAAGCGCCGTATCAGATCTGGCCCCGCTGGTGCCGGGTCTTATTTTGTGGCGGCGGTAATTCCTGCCGGCGGCATGTGAAAAAGACATTTTAAACCGATACAGAACCCGTGCACATCACGCCAGTTCAGCTTGGGGCGACGCGTGGTGGAGAGCGGCAACATTGGCAAAACATGCTTCACCGCGGCTCTGAGCTTTCTAGCGCTGGAGCGAGCGCCATTTATTTGACAATATCAAACATCGGTTGCCCTGGCAACAAGGCACAAACCGCTCTAGAAGTCAGTTACGGTTGCGTGACCCCGTTTCAGCTTGGGGCCCCACCTCGCGGCAAATGGGCACTGCAGGCATACTACTCGCCCCCATTTGGAAGTGCGAGATGCGTTTGGCATTACAGGAGGCGATGGTGTGTGTGTTGTGGACGCCTTTGTTTCGCGATGAAATGCGACGTTGTGCTTCTGCGGGTGGATAGTACTTCCCATGGTCCGGATTATCTTTCTCAAGCGGCGTACGACTCAACCTCGCATGGGGTATGTGCAGTGTGCGTGGCTAAAAGCCATCTCGGCTTGTGCGACACAGTTAAGTGACTTGCTGTTCGTCCCCGCAAACCGCGCGCGAGGTGAGTGCCGAATTTACGAGGGGCAGGAGGAGGCAACCCATCGTATGTCAATCGCGGTTCGGACTTGCAACACATGTTGGGACGTTGTGTTCGTTCGAAACGCATCTCTGGATTGTTTGGAAGTTGAATAAAATGTATGCGTCAAACCCGGGCATTCGGCTCAGGGCGTTCTCTGCGATTGCAAGAAAGAAGTGCCACGGGGCTTCAACGCTTTCTTTATGGAACGTACTCAGGTAAGAGAATATCCATGTCGTGTTATGGCCCTGTTGCATTCAATACAAACGGTTAAGCGTTTGTTTACACTTGTTTCGTTTTTCGTAAAATGTCCAATCACTCCGGCACTCCGCTGGCAGATCAGCCGGCGAGCCGACGCTGAGCAGACGACTCATCTCTTTGCCGGAAGTGCGTGAAAAAGCCACCCAATAGCAGGATGTCTAGCTCATGACGAACATCTGGGAATCGATGATGTAGACATGTGAAGATGGCGACAAACTTTGCTACAAAAGTGTGAGCTTTCCGCTGCGCGTAAAAGAGTAATACTTGGCACAGATGATGTTGACGACCAAATCTAACGATTGCGCTAGTCAATTTAGTGTGCTCAAAACGCCTTTCAGGGCCCCTTTAAACAAAGACAAAGGAAGAACACAAGAACAGCCACTGGTCTAAAAACTAGTTTAATATCAAGAAGGGAGAATATAAACACTTAACACATAACATTAAAAAATGCTGCGCCTGAGCAAAAGTTTACGAAAGCCACGGTGATAAGGCAACTAGATAGACACCGGCTACAGTCTAGGCCCACAAAGATATGCAATCTCTTTGGGATGAATATACACGCTTGCTTGGCTGACACGTCTCCCCTTTCTGCTATGCGAAACGGTTCCATAATTTCGCGGGGCGTTTGTTCACGGTGCTTACATAAAATGTCAGTGGCACGAAAATGAGGTTTACATCCTCGGCGCTTAGTACAATGTGAAGAATGATGTGATGATGAGGCGCCCTTTGATGACAATTCATGCTCTCTCAAGCGCACGTTGATACAACTTGTGTTCTACTTCTTTTGTCTTTGTTTAAGCCCGCGCTGGTTTCATCCAAGAATGTCTTTCCAACTAGCTCAGCTTGCAACTCTTCTGGCGAGAGATAAGCGAGGAGGGAACGGAGACGTGCGCGGGACCCTTGCCGCCACCTGGCGAAGCACCCGACCCGATAGCAGGGAGAGATAGCCGGCAGGGGAGAGACAGGCGAGGAGGGAACGGAGACGTCCGCGGAACCAGTGTCGCTACCTGGCGGAGGAAGGCAAGGAGACCGCTACCGCAGCGATAAGCGCGCGCCGCAAAGGAAGGCCAGGAGGTGCCGTGCGCTATGGAGGAAGGTAACTTCAACTTCAATGTAAGAAGCTCTGTCATCCGAGATAACTTAGGGTGACAAACATTATGCTCGCGTAGGAAAATTTGTAGATTAAAGCTTCTCCATAACATTAAGATAGGGTCAACTGGAATTAACAAAAACACTTATCTAAAAACGCCGAATTACGTGTCCGCACGAAGAGACAGTTTAGAAAAAATTAAACTTTTACAGTGCCGCATCAATGTATTTAAGTATTCCTTCTTTCCCAATACAATTAACGATTGGAACGTGCTCCCGAATGAAATTGTGCGCTCACCAAATGTTCTGACTGCTCTTGAAAGTGTTTCCTGAATGCTAACATTTGATTTACTGCTTTTGACCGTATATTGTTGCTTTGTTCTGAATTATGTTCTGTTGCTATGTTCTGCTGCGTTCTGATTACAGAGACAAACCTGTATTCCCATTATATAGTTTGCATTTCTATGATTACTTGTTGTTTTTGTGATTAATAATTAAACCAAATGCCCAACGGGCGCTGTAGGTATTTCAAAAATAAATTCGCTGTGGTCGCTCGTAATGCGGCGAGGCTTAAAAAGATGATGAATAAGCTGTGTATTCATTGTAAACATGTCTGTATATCATTGCGGAACCACACTTCGACCACCCCTTGAAAATGGACCTAACCAGGGCAGTGAAGCTTTCTATGTCAACTGGGGTTAACCAAAGCTAAACCACGTATATTTTTTTAATAGCTGACTGATTAACTGTGCAACTATCGATGTGGGAAAGCCAGCGTGCAAAGACTAAGCCTACACCGATTCTCCTAAAGTCTGCTTCACCTCTGAACACAAACGCATTGCTGAGAAGACATTTGGTGCATGGTGCCATTCCTGCCTACCGGAGACGCTTATTAACCACCATAGTTACACTTTGTTCAGTGGCAGGCCATGGTGGCACCGCGGTTACACGGTTTCGGCCTAATTAATCTTCAACTAACGGTGTATAGGCATCCGGGTTGATATTCCCACGAACCATGTACGGGTTGGTTTGTTTATATTGTTTTTACTGCCCAGCCGCGCTCGGCTGTGTTATCGATGTCCCAAGTGAACCGCTTGTTCCATTCTTTATTTTTATGCCGCACGGGTTATCTCATTCTTATAAGGAGAGCGGTTCGCCCTAACGTCACTAGACTAGAATAACTTTCGTTGATCTACAATGTTCTGGGTGTGAATCGACGGCTCGAGAACCACGCGCGCCGAAAGATAAAAAGAAAAACTCCCACCTCCCCTCGCGGGAACCCCTGTGTAGATGCGACGCATAGGGGGTTCACGTTGCAGCGTTGGACAGCGGAGGAACGGCGCTGGAACGATGGAGCGGAGCGGCGCAGGCACCGCGTTTTATAGCGCGCATAACGGTGAGGGGACGCGCCGGCGCCAGTGCGTCTGCCGCGGCTATGACGCAACACAATCCAACACAATCCAACACAATCCAATCCAAGCCAAGTCAAGCCAATCCACGCCAATCCAATCCAATGCCCCTTGCGAGAGAGTGTTCGCTATCGGAGAGGAGAGGGGGTGAGCGGTGGAGAGCGCAGCTCGCGCGGCGAGGAGAATGGGGGAGGGGCGGACGCCGACGACAACGCCGACGACGCCGGATGCAGGGACAAGGCGAGTGAATGAGATGCAGTCGCATCTAAAAGCCTGCAGAGCAGACGCCGCGGTATTACTATCGCCGACGCTCCTTAGCGCACGTCACTTTGTTGACTGCTGCTTCGCCGCCTGTGTATTCTTTGAGTTGTTAGGGGAGCACAAGTTCGCTCCAATAAACTTCTTTCCCTTGAAGACAACTGCATCGTCTTTGGCTTCGTGACAATATATCGGTACATAAAGTACAATGTCATTTTAACCTAAAGTTCAGTACGTGGAGCAGACTCTCCGCTTTTTTTTCTTCTCATTGCAGACCAATCAGCCTACTCTGTGCTGCATGCAAGTTCTTTACAATGCCAATATTTTACCGCATAAGCGACACTCTGGATTTGTAACAATGAAACAGACTGGATTTGCGAGGGGTGACGCTACAGTGGACCACATTCATATCAAGTAGGAAGTACGAAATTTCGTGGACTATGAGACATTGAATCTTTCCTAATATATAATACATTATATACTATCCTGAATCGCTTCTTTATTTGCATTTATAGGTTACGAAAAAGCAAATTTTGATTTTGTAGGCACCGCTGCACTACTGGGAACACTGCCGGACCATTTTACAAATGCACTTGCATATACTCCTGGATTGCCGTAAGACGTGTGGGGATTGCGGAGCTCCGCCATCTTTCCTATCTCTCTCAGCCCGCCGCGGAGGCGAGAGGGGTGGTACCTCTCTCTTCCCGGCCGCGCGCTGCCCCCCTCCGGGAGGATGCCCGTGGGAGCGGGGGGCGCTGCCGAACCCCTCAAGTGACAGGTTTGCCCGGAAGTTCCGGCGGCCTGGTCCGGGGCCGTAGACAAATGGAGAGCCTCTTTGAATACGAACCATCGTCGGGAGCGGCCGTGACTACGACTTGCTCCTTTTGGCCTTCCTTTGTCCGCCCTCGCGCCTGTTTCTGCCGTCCTGGCTAAGGTGGTCTTGGCGGTGTAGAGCGACGCGCCCGACGTCCCCTTATTGCATTGCAATAAACGTCGGAGTGGGCGACTTCTGTGTCCTGTGTTCCTTGCTGTTCGCTGCCGCTACGCCAAGTTGGCGATCCGTGGCGGTGTTCAGCGGAGTTAGCCTTGCGGCCGAATCTCGAGAATCGAGCTAGGCCGCCGTAAGAACCCTGGTCTCCACAGACGACTGGACAATGACAACGGATAGGTTAAAAGAGCGTGTGTGGACTCTTCGCGACGTATAAGAGCTTCAACTTGCAGCCGCCGCGGTGGTTGAATGGCTAAAGTACTACTGAACACGAGGACGCGGGTTCGATTCCCGGCCGCGGCGGCCGCTTTTCTGATGGAGGCGAAAAGCAAAAAAAGCCATGTGTTCGAGATTTCGGCGCACGTTAAAGATCCCCGGGTGGTGAAATATAATCCGGAGCCCTCGGTGCACCTCATTGCCTGCGTTGCGCCGGCGCGCTAAACCCTACAATTAATCAATGAAGCTCGAACTTTTTCGTGGGGACCTTCGGACTCCTGGTTGTAACACCGTGCTTTGGTCGAATATTACATAAAGAGGCAGCACAAGTCGCCTCCAGCAGCTGAACAACTCGTCAGTAGCTGTAGCGTCACGGCGCAAGACCGAGGATGAGTAGCGTCCAACCCTCGAAAATTGAGCTGAATAAATGTTTTAATTAGTGCGGTCATGGGAGGTTTCGGGGATGAATCGGTCCCAGTTAGCACGAGCTTAGGAACTACCCGGTGCTGCAAAGAGGCAAGGTAACTTACCCCCGTGTTCACAAGCGTAACTCGATTATCAATAGTGCCTTTCGAAACTTTTAGATGCGGAGCGTCTTATGCTCGGGGTTATGTCCCGCGGCGTCGGCGGTGGTCCGGCGTCCGCACACCACCGTTTCTTGGCCAATCCCCCACGTGGGTACGTGCTGTAGAAGAGGAACAACAACAACAACTCCGGTTGTGCTTGCGCTTGACTCCGTGATTCTTCAGATGAAGTAGGATGGAAGCAACAGCCCCGTCAGTGAGTGTGCTGACGCAATTAAGTGAGAGCATCAGCGCAAACACTAACAGCAATTAAACCCAACTACAATCCACGGAACGTGTATCGATCTCGTCTTTACCAACTGCAACGGCGACGACTACATACAACCGCTGCTATACGAGATCCACTGACTGTGCACTTCAGCGACCATAAGGCCGTCATACTCAAAGTAAGAATACGTACAAACCTAAATAAAGACCTTTAGATACCACTTCAATCTGTCTCACTCGCGCATAGACGCATACAATAAGGAAAACTGCACCCATCTCCCCGAAGGGAACCATGAGTAGGATATATGAGCATTGCGGGGTTCCCTACATTTCCACCAAATTTGGCTAACAAACATAATAGAAACGCAAACGGAACCCCCATGACGCTCCCCATCCTACTCATGGTTCCCTTCGTGGAGATGAGTGTAATTTTTTGGTTCCAAACGCGTTTCAAGAACCAAACTTACGCTGAAAATGGCGCCTTTTCGCGAACGTGATGCTCCCTTCCGCACTAAAAATTGCTGAGGTTTGCTAGCTGGGATACTGCCCCGGGCGGCGATGGCATTTCCTTGCTTGTGTTGACAAGATAAAAGGTTTCATTTTCTGGCAGCAGAACTCATCACAGATGAATTAACAACACAGATAGCAGTGGAGACGCGCGACTAGACGCCGATGGGCGGGCCTAGCCCCTCAAAACTTTAGTGTCGAACCGACACCGCGCTCAGACGTGTGAACGCACGGTCGGTTGCGGTGCAAGCGGAAAAATTAGCCGCGTATCTGCTCCTTTCGTTGCAAATATCGTCAAAAGACGATAGTCTTTATCGACTTTTGCCAAGTAAATGCCTCCCGTCGCTTTCCCGCTCACCTTTCATGTTGTTGCTCTTGCGTCGCGTTGCTCCCAAGGTAAAGACGCCAAAGGTTTGCTTAAATAATTTTAAATTTCCCGCGTTCCACTGCTCCAAACCGGGTGTCTCGATGCCAATGCTGCCGTACGGTGAAGACGCGTGTGAATCGAGGCGCCCTACTTCAACGTTTATAGAACCGCGTTTCCCTAGTCCACGTGCGTTCCAAGCAGAACGTGGAACCTATCTAGTGGAACCCTTCGTAACTGTTGCCACTTGATTTCTTCAAATGCCGTCAGAGGCTATATGGCGCGGGAGACAGCAGGCGACGGCGGAGTGATATTTTTTTCTTCAGTTGATGAAGTATTTTATCTCGCCAAAATCAAACATGTACCAATTTTTATAAAGGAAAGCTGCAAATATCACTTGCGTATTAATTTGTTGTCTTATATATGCGTAATGTCTTGTTGTTCTTCAACAATATTGACAAGTATGAACATTACACCGGACTTATAGACGGGCACATTTAGCTGTGACTATATAAGACTATCGCGCAGGCAATGTTTTACTTTGGCCGGGTGGCTGAATCGAGTCACAGACAGACAGACAGACAGACATACAGACAGACCAAAATTTCTGGGTTTAAGTAGCCCAAGAAAGACTATCGTCTTTAAAAAAGGGAAATGTAGCTATCCTTGCGACGCTACACGAGCGAAACCTCAAGCGGGTGCTGCGTTAGCCATCGGGTGGCGCTAGCCGCTCCGTTCATTATCATCATCATCGCGGCTCATTTTGTTTTCAGCAATTTTAGACGTTTTTGTAGCTACTGGCACTTCCCATTATACTGATGCCGGCACCAACATTGGGTCACCCAACTAAAACCAGGGCAAAGGATTAGCGCCAGTCCCTCAGGAATCAAGGAAGGCATTGGTTACGAGCAGAAACGAAGTAAAGTAAAACCCAGTCATCATCATCATTATCAGCCTGGTTGTGCCCACTGCAAGACGAAGGCCTCTCTCAAAGATCTCTAGCCTGGTTTGTCGAGTGCTAGCTATGTTTTCCCTTTCGCCCCAAATTTCCCACGTTTTCCCCTCTGCATTTCCCCCCTCTCCCCCGGCAATAAACCGTAAACGAAATAAGGGTCAGCCAAGGCCTCAATGAGGGAGCTTAAAGCTCGGAAGGTTTGCCAGTTTATATGAAGAATATTTTTCTTTGTTCCGAGTCTCTTTCCGCGGAGGGTGCACATGAGTATTTGAAAGTGGTCGCTGCCCTATACGTAGTATATGGGTTCCAATCGCGGGAAATCTCTGCGCTCGCGAAGGTGAGGTCTGGTGTGGTGTTAATAAATATCATTCAATTCATTTCAATGGAGGGATAAGCTACGGAAACCTAGTCTATATAGGGTCATATCAGGTGAATGTTTAAACTACTTTTCAATATTCCCATAGTTGTGTCTCCTCTGCAAGCTCCGTTTGGCAAACGACGGAGGGCTCCACGCGGAAAAGTTAAAGATCATCCTAAAACATGGAAGGATGTCCTCCCAGAGAACAGTCACGTATGAATGCTCGGCGAGGCTGTATAGAGCCGAGCGGCAGAGCCGAACTCGCAATCGCCACTAAGGAGAAAACATTTAATTGCCCACATCAAAAAATGACTAACCAAGATAAGAGCAGAAAAGAGAGAAGGATACATGGTAAGACTCATTCAGCCACTGATAATTAGTCGGATATTGCAGAGCTGTACAATACTACAAATTTACTCGCACCGAAGAAAATTTAAGGAACACCATCATCAGGACAGCATATAAGGCAGTCCTCAACCTCGCAGTCTTGACCTTAAGATAAACTGACAATGGGTGGACCACGAGGGGCACAAAATGGACAACCAGAGACGGATCTAAGATAAGGGGATGGCCATTAACTAGATGGAGGGATGAAATAACAACATTAGGAGACAAAGAATGGACTCGGCCAGCGCAGGACAAGAGCGATAAAAACCACTGCTCGTCCTGCAGCGAACCTAAATAGGATGTTGATGGCGATGGCGATGAATAGGCCCTCAAATTGTGTCTTGATAACGCTTTCGAAGAAACCACAGAAAAACCACTCTCCTTGCACCAAGGGACTGGGAAAAAACTCGGGATGGGCCACAGTATGGAAGACAGGCGGCCAGTGGACCGTATTAGTTTTGTGCATTTTCTGGCTGTGTGCGTTGTTTGTACCGCCTTTATAGTTGCCTGGTCATGCTTTGTGTTTTTTATACTTTTCTTTCTCTCATTTTCTCCTTTAATATGTACCGCTGTCCTTTCCTTCCCTTTCATTTCCCGTATCCCCTCCCCCCTGAGTAGGGTAGCCAACCGGACAGTATTCTGGTTAACCTCCCTGCTTTTCCTGTACTTTTCCTTCCTTCCTTCGTTCCCTCTGAAAAGAAACGACTGCGCGCCATGACGGACATGTCCCCGATCCTGAGACTACGCATAATAACTCTCGTCTCTCAAAAACACGGATCCAAACCTACAAACCAACAGGCTATTTGGCAGGATCAAGATCATTTGAGGAACAATAATGAGACCACAATATACAGCGACTCCAGTATCTACGAAAGTACTACGAGGCAGCAAGTGTCATAGTTAAGTACTTAGGCCTTCTACGTACAAGAACAAAGAAACAGAATTTGGAGGCATCTTGGCAATCCGACAAGTGGATGCATCGAATGGAAGCTAGTTCAAACATCATTACAATCTCTCAAAGGGCATTGGAGTGTTTTCTGCATGCAGAATATATCTAAACGCTTCGGTAGAATACTCCCGTCTACAATTCAGAAAGTTAACGTCTCCTGGACACCCGGACACAAGGGCCTGGAAGAGAACGACGCACCGACCAAGAGGCACGCGAACTTACATACCGTGCTCCTTGCGACCATGACTACGGCACTCCCCTCTAATAAAAACGCCAATAATGTCTTATCCTACCCCTAGAAACACGATTTTTCCCCTTGCTTCAAGGGAGTCTCAAAGCCGAAGAATCGCGAACTCTGTGGAGGATAAACCAACACACGTATCTACAAACCTATTCCGGGCGAAGATGTTCGGTGGGAACATCACGCATTAACTTAAAACTCTGCTGAAATCGGCGAGACGTTCACCCTTTTCCATGCAACCTTGCCATGTGCAAGGGTATTTTCAAGGGAAAACAACTCAAGCATTACCTATTCCACTTCTATCGAGACGTGGAAGGCAGCTTTTACCAGCTCGTTACCTCAAAATCAGGGGGAACTGATGACCCTAGACTTCGGCTTCCACCCTTGAGTTCCCTGCCGTCCTTTACCCCCTTTTCCTAAACTCGAACTATTTATTCTGCGGCAGATCTCTCTCTCTCTCTCTCTCTCTCTCTCTCTCTCCGCAAAAACCGAAAAGGTTCAGTCCAGCGTACACATCAGGTCATTGGCACCTTCTCACTCAAACTGACCAACACACCGCAGCCGCAACTTTTGACGCTCACACACCAGGCCACAGAACTCCAAAGGTTCTTTGTCTATCCCGGGACACGGCGATTACAAACCTTCGCTGCCAGTCTTTCTCTTCGCCGACCTTCAGCGCTCGTAAAGTATGGATCTTCAACACAGCAACTACGTTCGAAAACGCTCCCTGCGAGTCGAAGTAACGCTATCGCGTCTCACATATTACTACCCAAACGTAGATGTCACCTGCAACTTTTTTTCAATACTTTTTGCATGTTTTCGGTTAAAAAAAATCTTTCGTGATGTACTGAATTGTAGTTCTTTCAAATTAATCAATTTTGTAGTTTGTCCTCATGGCCCCAAGCAGCAGTGAGCGAGTGGTGGAGTGACTCGTATTCGACACTGTCTGCATAGGCGTCTGGACTGAACTGTACCGGTATGAGGTAGATTTTACCGAGGTCATATGTTGCAATGACCCCCTCTCCCTCCGATTGACCGTCCAGCCAATGACGTTTTCAAAGTAGGGCTTCTTTCACCTAAAGGAACTACGATAAAAGCCAGCGAAAATTAAATCAGAAGCACAGTTTTATTCGTATACATAGGGTCATACGCAAAGAAATGATTTTCCAACTTCATCTAATGGTTTAGTAACGTAATTGACTGGCCTAGTTGATATTCTATTATATACCGTTGAGCAGAAAAATAGACAGGGACTAGAAGAGACACAATACAAGAGCGGTACTACAACTGAAGTTTATTAAAAAGGCACTCGCTTATAAACACGCTAGGTAAAAGTGAAAAATACAAAAGAAAATATACAAAAGAATGAGAGAAAGTCACACAAGCAAAATTCTGCACACTCACACGCACTCGCGTAAACAGCGCATGAGCCAGCAACCTCAAGAAATTCAATTTTTTTACTAAAAGGTGCAAATATGGCACACTGGTACGCTTGTCATGCACTGCCTGAATAGAACATTCCCTGCTTCCATTATTTCCCTGGTGCGCTGGTCCCTCGACCTGAAAAGCACTTTGCAGTTTTCCAATAACGGACCACAAGCACCATGCAGCCAAGTGTCCCTCATTGCCAGGGTGTACAGGTACCGCCAGAAGTAATTGGAGCACGGGAGCTGTGGTCGAACCGCATAGGAGCGCCGCGTAGCTGCACCACCGATAAACTAAAGGAGCAGAACACGCATGCGCGCCTGCCGACGCCGATAGCCCCCCTATACTTCTCAACCCACTTCTTTTAACGTGGCTTCCAGCGTTGTTGCCTGCATGCTGGTCCCACCATACTCGAAAAACCCCCTTCGAGCGTAAAGGGTTCGCGAGCCCGAACCCGCCCGACGAAGTAACGCCGATCCGCATGAGAACAAATCACCGGTTTATTCCGGGAAAACCAAGACGGAAACAATAAAGAAGGCAAGTTGGGAGGCAAACGACGTTTTCAGTCACTTGTGCGGACGTCGGGTGAAGAGCGTCCGCCGCGAACGCTGGTTGCTCCTCGCTGTCCGGGCGTAACCCCGTCTATCCCGTTCGCCGCCGGCGGCCGCAGCTGTCCTCGAGTGTGCCCCGTGCGCACTCCCCCGTCCGCTCCCACGAGGGCAGCTTTTTCGAGCCACCAGGTCCATTTGCGCATGTGCCGGCTTGACGCGCACTTCGCGTCCCTGTGTTCGCAGCACGCTCACCATGCACAGTCACCTGCACGCGCGGAACACAGGCCACGTAGGATCTCACGTGCCTACAAGGTAAAGGTCGTTCGGAAGAACAGCGAAACCTCCCTCTTTATGCGACGGCAATACGCAAAACTACTTTTCATTAAGGTAGGATACCTCACTGCGCAACGGCAGCCTGTCACTGTTCACTTTGCACCTACAAAGCACGTCCACACACACCGTTCAGACTGATCGCCTGAAGCGCGACTTGACACTTGTCTAACGTAAGATAGCAATCCTGCTGGAGACTTCCTCGTCTGAGCGGCATAATTTGGCCCAAGACCAAGAGTTGTTTGAAAAAAAAAAAAAAAAAAACTGCGGTTGATTCCTCTTCCATAGG